>NC_041397.2:66962046-67119546 GCF_900747795.2 Erpetoichthys calabaricus | reverse complement strand
TTTGTTGTAAACGTTATGGTGAGTAATGAAAAACAACATATCTTAACTTCACTGTGTTTTGGAAATGCACAGTTCGGCGAATCAGCAACTTTTTAAATGTTAATACATTGAGTAAAGCCGATCATTACTTTGTTGCTCAGAATAAACGCGACTGAGCTCCAGCAGAAAGTGAGATGACATTTCCGTACACGCTCCAAGCCGTGTTGTTACACATGCACAGTCAAACTTTTCAGAGTACATCAACTGCGGCAAAGCTTTACAGAGTTTTCCGTGTCACTCCGTTCTGTTCGTCGTAAAAGAAGAGCCGATCCTCCGTAAAATGAGGCTACAAGTAATAAGCACTTCAATTTTATTGTGCAAATTTTACTTAAAGGAATGTAAGACCTCTATTAAAATAAAAAGTCACAATGATGCTCGGCTAAACAATAAATATACAAACATCTATAAAAACATTTGAAAGTGAGATAATCTAATGGATGTCAATGTGTCACATATACAGGTAAGACAGCCCATTATCAGTTTCAGTTGTACTACCTGAAACAATAAAAGTAAACAAAATAGCATTTAAACTACAGCCCAGTTGTTCTTGCACTTTTTAAATCTAATTTTCTTCATGTGTACACATTTACAAGGTTCCCAGACACCGCTTCTCCCTGAAACATGTAAACTGCTTATGTGCAGTTTGGCTAAAGTTACATTTCTCATCCTGACATCAGCCGTGTGTCCAAAAAAAGCAAAAAAAAAAAAAAAGCTGTGATATTTATTTAAAAAAAATAGTTGGGATAGGTTGTTTTGTGATTCATACTTATTGCCTTGATATTTTTTTGTTGTTATATATCATTAAACATCTTTTTAGAAAAAAAAAGAGATCAGTATCTTTTCTTTAAAAAATAAGTTTTCATTCACAGTCAATGGCTGATGGGATTCCTTAGCAGTCCGTTTCACAGATGGCATGTGCAACAGGTTGCAGTGAAATAAGTTAGTTTTCTTCAGATGTTCACATTTCCCTTTTGCAGAACAATTCTGCGTAGCTCCTTTCTTCTGTCCAGTTTTCGTTTTTTTTGTGTGTGTATTTTTGTCCTCTTGTGTTGGTTTGCTTATGTGTCAATTGCAAAACAAGAAAAAAAATAAAAAGAAAGTACCTTTTACAAAGGTATGAATTGATACACATACACATGTGACACCGAGAGCCACTTCTTCTCCTGTCACATGTATACACCTGCTCATGCAAGTAATAAACTCCGTCTTGCCTTCTGTCTTTACACATTTACACAGTGTCTCTTTTCGCCGAGCTGTCATAACGCCGTCGCGTACGCAGGGTACGGCTCGAGCTGGGGTTTACCCATGCCAGGAAGCAGGATGTATGCGAGAGGAGGCTGAAGTCCCGCGGAGGGCCAGCCAGTGCAGTTACAAGGGATCATGTAGCCCGGATTGCCCGGAGAAGGGTGCGAGTGAGTGTGAGTGTGCGTAGCACTGCCCACCCCTCCAGTCCCAGAGAAAGCCGTAGCTCCGCTCGGGTAACCGAGAGGCGAAGCGTACGGGAAGGACGGCGGCGATATATCTGCCATCTTCGAGCCCAAGTCAAAAATCGAGTAAGGGTTGGCCGCCGCAGAAGGGTTGAAGAAAACTCGGGCAGCAGCTGCGGCGGCGGCGGCTGCCGCTTTGTCCGGGTTAGCGAACAGTGACTCCGAGAGCGATCCTCCCGGCAAGCCGTTTGCCTTAAGTCCCTCGTGGTCGCCCAGACTGTAGGGAACGGGAAAAGCAAATTTGTCCTTTTTCATCAGCGTTTTTGGCTTCCGTCTTGGCCGGTATTTGTAGTCTGGGTGCTCCTTCATGTGCATAGCCCTCAGCCTTTTAGCCTCGTCGATGAAGGGTCGCTTTTCGGACTCGGTAAGCAGTTTCCACTCGGCCCCCAGCCTTTTGCTTATTTCGGAGTTGTGCATTTTCGGGTTCTCCTGGGCCATTTTCCTTCTTTGCGCTCTTGACCACACCATAAAAGCATTCATGGGCCGCTTGACGTGATCCATAGGTTTGGACATATTTCGGGCGCTGAAGGCACTTTCTGTCTGTGAGTCGAAAACACTCCGTCCCGACTTGAACGTCGCCCCGGCTACAGTAAATCGGCACAGTCAATTAGTTTACAGGGAAGTGCGAGACTCCGCCGAAGCTGCTTGCATGAACGTGGTCTTTTTGGTTTTGATTCTCTCCACGCACAAACATATAACAACTTTAAAGACTCGGCAAATTAAAAGCAATGGTCTTGCGCACTTACTGCCGCCTTAGATCTTCATCACGCTTTTCTCTTCTTCGCCTGTAGAAGAGTTGACACAGGTGCCGGATGTAACAAAAATCAAAAAGAAAACACCGTGACACTGCTGCGTTACAAGTTAGGGTGTCCTCAAAGACCGCTCTGCTCTTGTCTTCTCTTCTCATCGGTTTGAAATCTTGCTCAGCGAAAGGAAAAATTAACAAGAAAAAAGTCGTAAAGCCAGCAAAGATGTACGTTGTGTTATAAAGTTGCCCACTGCTACTTCAGTTAAAATGGCACGCTTTCCCTGTCTTTAATCATTATTTTTCATAATGTTATTTTCATGTTACCCGTACTTGTTAAGGATCAGCTCCTGTATCCAGCATTACGGAAAGTGGTAGAGATTTGAAGGCTGTCCCATGTGAAATAAGACGCACTTCAAAGCAGGTAGCGCAGAGGCGCCAGCGCATGCGTATTTCTTCTCACGCAAACTGACATAATCACTTTCTGAATAAATGTTTATCCAGCGCCTCTGAAGACAACCACACCACTGAACACCTTCACTTTATAGATTCACGGCTTGATGGGTGGGGGTTGCTCGAGCTGAAAAGTTTATTAGCGCCCTTAATAATGGCAATATAGAGACAAGTATCGGGAAGCTTATTTTTAAAAGGCTGCTCAATTAATAATACAATTCTTAAGTTTTACCCCATGGTGCGCCAGTAATTTAATCGAGATATATTTTTTTAACTTTTCCTAAAAAAAAAGATTCGAAATGTAATAGCATTTACTGTCCCTTATGGCACTGTTTGTAAATTTGTGATATGTGTTATCAAAGTATGTGATCGAAGCAATGGATACTTGTTATCGAAAAGCCATTATTAAACACGTCAGCCTGAATCCTTAAGGATTTACAGTCAACGTAGTAACAATTAACTGTTTATTGGGTACCATTAGTCTTTGCACTTAGAAAACAATAGACATTGTTCTCCAGAGCGCAGGCGGTTGTTGTTTCTGATATTTTGAAGTTGTCTCAGCAAAGCATAGCAACACACCCTCAAAGACATATGCCGCTTTGTGAACCTTGTATAATATATTTGATATGTTCCCAGCGAGAATTTATTTCCCAGGTATATGCTCTCTGTCCATTTGCAGATCATTAGCAGTCCTTTCAAAAATACGCATACAAAGAATTATAAGTCAGGTAGTGCCGCCCTAAAACTCCGGAGATCGGGGTTCAAAACACTGCCGGGACTCTGTCAGTGCGGAGTTTGTAACCTCTCGCCGTGTTCGCGTGACTTCCCTCCAGTAGCCTCCGTTTCCTCACCCATTCAGGACATTTGAACGCAGCTTGGCAGGCGACAGTAAACTAGCCGATTGTGGGAACGTGTCGGTGTGTGCGTGAGCCTGGCGCTCAGTCCAGGGTTTGTTCTTCCTTTACGCTCTGCGATGCCAGAATACGAATCGGGCCCTCACGGTTTTAATATATTATGGACAGGTAAATAAAATTGTTTGAATGGACTGTATAACTTAAATCGGTCTTCTGTCTATAAAATCATCGTGTCTGCTCACAATTGACCCTTTTTTTAACAGCTTTAGAAATACATAATTACCAACTCAAATCTGGCAAGGAAACACTCAGTTCATGATGATGTGTACTATCATTTCTTAAATGCTAATAATGAGGAATATTTATGTCACTAGTCAAACTGGTTAAGCAGCCTACAGTCGTTATTATCCTTAAACCTGATACTTTAATTATATGCTTTAAATGGAATAACACAAGGAGAGGAGAATCACACTCACTCTTCCTCTCCTCCTTTCTCTCTCTGTGTCTTTCGTTTTTTTTCGTCTTTCTCTACAGCAATCGCAGTTTTTAAGGCAGAACTTTGCATTTAAAATAAGGAAATATCCACATATCCACTGCCCTTATATAATTTTTTTGTAACTTCATTCAACAAAGTTTTAGCAGTTCCTTACATTATTCTTCCAATAATCTCATCAAAGTGTTAAAGTAGAAAATCCGAAAAGGTTATGGGTGAACTGCTCTCATAATAAATAACTGGATTAGCAGTTGGGTCAGCAAAATGAATATTAAATGTTCTGCCATTATACTTACCTCATTGAGGCTCCTTCGCTCTTTATAAACAGAAACTTAAACAAAACAGAGGGCTATCAACTTCAGTAAACGTGATCACTGGTGAGATGTAGCGGCGTTTATCTTAAACCGTGCCCTCTGAGGTGCAGAGGTTGAGGAGGTGTTTCCGTGTATTTGTCTGGCATCGGTATCAGGGACAATTTGTGTTGCTTCGTTTAAAATCGTTTATTTATTCCAACACAGTGTCCTCATCCAAAAATCGAAAAAAAACTAAATGTGCAAACATAACGCCTTTTTATCAGTATTATCTTGTCATTGAAGGAAACCTGATCTCGTGAATTAAACGAAAACATGTCACAACAGACTTGGCACTGTGTTTAATTTCCAGTCGTATTTAGAAGCCTTTGTTACTGCATGTCACTCTTGATCGCTGTAATTTTTGTTTTCTGTGTAAAAGTACTGCAGCTATCAATGTGACATTATGTAGGTATTTCTGGTAAAGACGTGTTTGAAATTTCCGACCTGCAGCAATTTGTTATAATCTCGTTGATCGCTGTCATAAGTGTCAATTTTTTTAATCTGTTAAAAATGAAAAACGCAGATAAACTAATTTGGACAATTGCCCTAACTTACTACTTTACAGGAAATAATGGTTAAAATATTTGGATCGCTTACCTATTACTGGAGCTGCAATTAAAAACAAAGGTCAACGTAAATTATATCAATACATACGCAGAATATGGTCCTCTGTAACGCGACAGTAAAATCAGAACGAAAAATATTCTTCGGGGATTTTGCATTTTGGTCATTTACCTACCAAACTTATTGCACCACTAGCCATTTTTTCAATTTCCGTTATGTTTTGAGATAGGAGCTGGAGGTGAAATGGGATAAACCGCGTCAGGTGTACTTTATTTTTTCGCAAACTCATGAATATTTTCAGTGCTAAAGGAAAACCATATTGGTGTTGCAAGAAATGTAATAAAGACGCTTACTAAAACAAAAATTATAATAATGAATAACAATAAAGATGATGATCATCGTGATGATTTTTTAAAACCTATATATATATATATATATATATATATATATATATATATATATATATATATATATATATATATAGGTTATGTATATATATATATACACACACACAAGCACCGAATATGCTGATAGCGGTTACCTTGCAGATTATTGGTTCAATAATTAACAGTGACGTCTTTAAGGCACTTAAGTCTACCAACACAGAAAAGGAATCTCCTAACACCTACAGTCGCGCTTGTAAGCAGATTTGGGAATAACACGAACTTGGCACCGGACCAATATGCCTAATTTCCTAAAATATAAGGATTTTTTTAAACCCCAACAGAAATATTAGTTTCACAATCCATACAGAAAATGTTAAGCATTTTTTGCGTCTTCTACATACAGTCTTTCTAAAGCAGCAACGCTCCTGTATTACAGTGGATTTTAGATTGGATTATTTATTCTTATGAAAATACAATTTGTTCTTCTTTAAAGAGCAGCGGTAGTTCTCTGTAAATAGTAAAACGAACCTCTTGACGTTTTCATTCGTTATCAGTAATATTTTTGATTTTTTTAATGTTCTCTATAATCGTGCAGCTAAAGAAACCAGGTACAATATTCGATTATAGACAAGCAAACTGTACAGTGGTGCTACGGAACAAGTGAAATGCATGCGAACTGGCATTGCAACAAGAGTTCAGAAAGATGGATGCACGTGCATTAAGAATAATAATATGAACTTGCATGTTTTCGAGGTTTGACAAATGTTTTAAAACCGTAGCTTTCACAGCTGAATCTATATATAATATTAAGCGTGTGAAAGATGATCAGCCTCTTGTGCTGCTGCAGGATTCGACTGCAAGTCAGTAACAAAATGCTCCCGTTTTTTAACGCAATCAGTGAAACGGTTTTGCGCATCGTTTTAATCGTTCTGGGCTGTGCCACACTGCGTGCCGGAAGGTTAATTATTGGCTTCGTTTCCAGTAGACTGCGGTAGGGCTGCTATCACTTTCAGATCAAGTTGCTCTGTAAAGTCAATCAGCGGCTACTGGCTGGCCCTGTGAAACGGTCCTACCGGAGTCTACAAAGCTCGGGAGGGGCTTTAAAGTAAGCCGATGGATCTCAAGAGTGAGGATGAAGTCGAGGAGGAGGGCCTCGAGAATCGCATTGTGTTTACTTGTGGCCGTTTTGAAATCCACGAATAACGGGTGTTTTGTACTGGGTAGGTTCGGACACAGCAGCAGAAAATATCAGGAGAAACTGACTTCAAGTGAATTTTCACTTTGTATTAAAACCTGGAAAGCATTTGCAGTCCAGTTTGACGAAGAGATACATTTCAATTAATTCTTCCCACAAACGACTTATCTTCGCTTCATCAAAAGCTATTATGGTGTTAAAATTAACAATTATACAACCGATGGATGGCGGAATCCACTGGGGGACGCAGAAAAGGCTTCAGATAACACGATATGTATAAATCATTCATGAGAACAATTCATGTAAGAAAAGTTATCTGTGTTTTGAATGACATTGGGAGAACTAAATAGCGGCCGTTTTGTACTACGGAGACATTTCACTCCATTGTGCGCTAGAGCCTTTCTTTCCCTCTTATTTGCTGTAATATACATTTTCAAAATTAATTAACCCTAAACAGCAAGATTAATGTCTCTGTATTGTGCTGGGGGAAACAGTGCCCTCTGTGCCGGAAGATTATTTTTTCATTGTTTCATGTTAAGTAGCGGTTTTAAGAAAGGCGCTGATAAGGAGGCGAGGTGCTTTTTAAAGTGGGCCGGAGAGAAAGAAAAAGAGAGAGACAAGAAAGAGAAGCACAGAAAGAGCAGAATCGAGAGTGTTGACAGGACGGCGACCCTTAGTGACTGAACAGGGGGACCCCCCAGCCTTTATCCGGGCAGATCGAGTCCCGTTAGCGCTGCCTGTTCTCACAGGGATCACTAAAGGCACGCCGCAGTGTTCGCGAGCCCACATACTGCGCGCATGCAGACGCTCATCACCTGCCACACAAGATATGCAAACAATCGGGAGCAAACAAAGTGGATCCTGTTTCATCACCGTCTTACTTTTACTTTCTGTGGCTAGATAGAGATAGATAGATAGATAGATAGATAGATAGATAGATAGATAGATAGATAGATAGATAGATAGATAGATAGATAGATAGATAGATAGATAGATAGATAGATAGATAGATAGATAGAGATAGGATAGAGGTCTGATTTATGAGTTTTTTCGGGCTTTTCTTTACTTCTTTGCAGGTACTTAAATGCTAATTCGCAGGACTTTAAAAACAACGGAATAACTAAGTATAATACTATAGACACACAACAAAAATGTTCAATTCTGTATCCTTTTTAACTGAATTTAAAATTACTTAGAATTTTTTCAAAATATAAGTGAAAGGAAAACAAATAGTTGCAGTATTAGGAAAGTATTTTAGTGCCTTAATATAAAATTATTATGTTATTAAGTGGTGGCTCTGAGGCTTGGGGTATCCATGCCGGCAATTCGAATCACATACTGTAAACGTCAGAAGTGAGTCTACTCCGTTGGATCCTTGAACAAGGCCATTAACCCTTAACTGCAATTGCTTCATCCAAAGTATGACACTAAACTGCATGCAGGTCCTCCAATTTGCAGGGAAATCTTGGGGGTTGGTGGCAGGATTAGCACTCTATAGCCACTGTAAAAAAATAAATAAATAAATAAAAAAAGAACACCTCACACTGTTCCAGTGTGGTGCTGAGGTGTCACCCATTGCACGGCTGCACTTGGGTCCCAATCCGGGTGGTCCGTCGTGTGGTGGGTGCAGCAACACACTGTAATCAGTGCTCCCAACCTTAATAACATAACTGTGCTGTCCCCTAAACCTATGCATCAAGGTGGCACTATTTTATTATAACACCATATTCTTTTTGGATAGGTCTTTACCCACTTACCACAGCTGGATTTGGCATGCTATCCCACTCCACTTTCCAGAAAACGTCAAATGCCCTTAAAATATGAGAGGATGGCTTTTGTACTGCCATCTTTATAAGACTCCAAACACATTCCATATATCACTTAGGTCCTTAGGTCCACTGGGCCACTCCAGGAGACAGATCTTCTTTTGTGAACTCATTTCTTCTTTTAGCTGTCAGTGCTTTGACTCATACTCCATGATTGGCAAAATGCTACCTTAATTACAAATTTCTGGCAGTGAACACCAGGTTTTCTGCCAAAATATCTTTATATTTGTGGCCATTCATGTTCCTCTCTATCCTAACCACAGCCAATGTCTCCACTAAAGAGAATAAGCTCCTAAGCACTGTGTTACCAACACCATATTTCACAGTAGGTACTATACTTTTTGGGTGATTAGTAGTGTTGACTTTGTGTTAAAAGTATTTTTTAAGTTAAAGCCAAATATCCCTTAATTAATTTACACAAAACATAAGATACTATCCTGTATGATTCTGGGAGACAGAATGTGCCTTTTTGCAGAATTTACACCGGTTCTTTTTTGTGAGAAATGCCTTCAATCCTGTCACACCTCCTTATGGCTTGGATTTGTAGAGAGCATACAAAATGTTTGTATTATGCAGAGACTCACCAGTAACAGCAACAATTTTAGCTGGTCATTTAAGTTGGCCATTGATATCTTGGTCATATCCCACAGAGCTCCATCATCCTTGGAGTGACATCATGGCCTCTCATTTCCTCTAGTCCTTAATGATCATCTTTGCCATGCTTCATGGTACTTGTAATGCTTTCAGTTTTTCTACATATTTTTGACCAATGCATTTAAACAAAATGATTCTTCAGATCTTTTGTTACCTTTACTTGGACAATGTTTATCTTTAAACCTAGCAAACCTTACACCACATTCTAAAGGAACGGCTGATTTTATTTAGGGTTAACCAGAATTACTTGAGTTAATGTCAAGTGAAGGCAGATTGCCATTGATTGGCTAAATCAAAACAAGTTTGTGGAAGAATTATGCAGACAACTCAAGTTTTTCTTATGTATGATTTTAATAATGTTTCCATTTATTTTACACGTAAACATTTTTGATTAAAAGTTAATATTAAAAATTAATACTTATTTGTCTTAATTGTAGTCTTTCCAGGAAGAAAGGCCTAAATTTAAACAAAGCCATACAAACTATTGATATGCACTACATATTTATTTTTATGCAGTATATCGATAGTGGATTCAAAAAGGTATCCACACCTCCTTCACTTTTTTCAAATATTGCTGTATGGCACCCTTGTGCCAAAATCACTTAAAATTCATTTTCTATCCTTCAATCATTTCCCCACAGTTTGTTATTTTTAATAAATTTGCAAAGAATTATAAAATCCTGTTTTCACTTTCATTCTTGGTCATTCAGTGTTGCATGATGGGGGAGGAGATTAATTTATTTAGAAAATAAATTATTTATAAAATGATTTTAGCACAAGAGTTCCATATAGAAACATGTGAAAAAATGAATACTTTATGAATCCACTGCATGGATTTTCTCACAGTTAAGTATAGTCTTCCGGGGTACACTAGGGAAAGAAAGAAAGTGGGACAAAGAAGCATCCTGGATGACCTCGGCCAATTAGATGGGCTGTGATGTCTCCCAAGCCCCACCTTCTCCAAACAGTGGCATTCCCACACCCTGTCATTGGTATCAACAAGCACAAGTAGCAGACATGCACACTATTTCTTAATGAAGAAAAAAAAATACAGTGACCATCAATAAACAGCTTATTTCATCTTCTTGACATATTTGCATTTTATTATTTATTAAGGGCTTTGTCATGTTAGATTTTGTTTTAGTTTTTGTTTTCTTACACATAAAAGTATTTTGACTTTTTGTCAGTCACTATTAAAAACCCAACCACAGGGGATGCACAAACCAGTTTGTTTCTTCGTGCCGGTCCCAAGCCCGGATAAATGGGAAGGGTTACGTCAGGAAGGGCATCTGGTGTTAAAATTTAGCCAATTCAGTTTTCATACCGGATTGGTCGAGCCCCAGGTTAACAACGACCGCCACCAGTACTGTTAGTCAACAGGGTGCTGGCGGAAATTGGGCTACTGTTGGCCGAACAAGAAGGAGTAGAAGATGTGGGAGACGTGTCCAGAGGCAGGAGGAGAGGAGGAAGGTAAAGAGAGTGGAACTGAGGGTAGGAAGTTTGAATGTTGGCAGTATGACTGCTAAGGGGAGAGAGGTAGCCGATATGATGGATAGAAGGAAGGTTGATATATTTTGTGTGCAAGAGACTAAATGGAAGGGGAGTAAGGCCAGGTGGATCGGATGTGGATTTAAATTGTCCTATTGTGGTGTGGATAGAAGGAGTAATGGAGTAGGGGTTACTCTGAAGGAACAGTATGTCAAGAGTGTTTTGGAAGTGAAAAGAGTGTCAGGCAGAGTAATGATTATGAAGCTGGAAATTGGAGGTGTGATGATGAATGTTTTGTTAGTGCATATGCCCCACAAGTTGGGTGTGCAATGGATGAGAAAGAAGATTTTGGAGTGAGTTGGATGAAGTGATGAACAGTGTACCCAAGAGACAGAAAGTGGTGATTGGAGCAGATTTCAATGAACATGTTGGTGAAGGGAACAGAGGTGATGGGTAGGTATGGTGTCAAGGAGAGGAATGAAGAAGGTCAGAGGATAGTGGATTTTGCCAAAAGGATGGACATGGCTGTGGTGAATATGTATTTTAAGCAGAGGGGGGAACATAGGGTGACGTACAAGAGTGGAGGAAGATGCACACAGGTAGATTACATCCTATGCAGAAGAGTCAATCTGAAGGAGATTGAAGACTGCAAAGTAGTGGCAAGGGAAAGTGTAGTTAAGCGGCATAGGATGGTGGTCTGTAGGATGACGTTGGAGATCAAGAAGAGGAAGAGAGTGAGGGCAGAGCCAAGGATCAAATGGTGGAAGTTGAAAAAGGAAGTCTGCAAGGTTGAGTTGAGGGAGAAGGTGAGACAGGCACTGGGTGGTAGTGAAGAATTACTAGACAGTTGGGAAACTACAGCAGATGTAGTAAGGGTGACAGCAAGAAGTGTGCTTGGTGTGACATCTGGACAGAGAAAAGAGGAAAAAGAACCCTGGTGGTGGAATGGGGAAGTACAGGAGAGTATACAGAGGAAGAGGGTGGCAAAGAAGAAGTGGGATAGTCAGTGAGATGCAGAAAGTAGACAAGAGTACAAGGAGATAAGGCACAAAATGAAGAGAGAGGTGGCGAAAGCTAAAGAAAAAGCGAATGATGAGTTGTATGAGAGGTTGGACACTAAAGAGGGAGACAAGGACCTGTACTGATTGGCTAGGAAGAGGGACCGAGCTGGGAAAGATGTGCAGCAGGTTAAGGTAATAAAGGATAAAGATGGAAACGTACTCACAAGCGAGGAGAGTGTGTTGAACAGATGGAAAGAGTACTTTGAGAGGCTGATGAATGAAGAGAACGAGAGAGAGAAGAGGTTGGATGATGTGGAGATAGTGAATCAGGAAGTGAAACGGATTAGCAAGGAGGAAGTAAGGACAGCTATGAAGAGGATGAAGAATGGAAAAGCCATTGGTCCAGATGACATGCCTGTGGAAGCATGGAGGTGTTTAGGAGAGATGGCCGTGGAGTTTTTAACCACATAGTTTAATGGAATCTTGGAAAGTGAGAGGATGCCTGAGGAGTGGAGAAGTGTACTGGTGCAAATATTTAAGAATATGGGGGATGTGCAGGTCTGTAATAACTACAGGGGGATACCATTGATGAGCCACAGCATGAAGTTATGGGAAAGATTAGTGGAAGCTAGGTTAAGAAGTGAGGTGATGATTAGAGAGCAGCAGTATGGTTTCATGCCAAGAAAGAGCACCACAGATGCAATGTTTGCTCTGAGGGTGTTGATGGAGAAGTATAGAGTAGGCCAGAAAGAGTTGCATTGCATCTTTGTGGACCTGGAGAAAGCATATGACAGGGTGCCTCGAGAGGAGCTGTGGTATTGTATAAGGGAGTGACAGAGAAGTATGTAAGAGTTGTACAGGATATGTACGAGGGAAGTGTGACTGTGGTGAGGTCTGTGGTAGGAGTGACGGTTGCATTCAAGGTGGAGGTGGGATTACATCAGGGATCGGCTCTGAGCCCTTTCTTATTTGCAATGGTGATGGACAGGTTGACAGACGAGATTAGACAGGAGTCTCCGTGGACTATGATGTTTGCTGATAACATTGTGATCTGTAGCAAGAGTAGGGAGCAGGTTGAGGAGACCTTGGAGAGGTGGAGATATGCTCTAAAGAGGAGAGGAATGAAGGTCAGTAGGAACAAGACAGAATACATGTGTGTAAATGAGAGGGAGGTCAGTGGAATGGTGAGGATGCAAGGAGTAGAGTTGGCAAAGGTGGATGAGTTTAAATACTTGGGATCAACAGTACAGAGTAATGGGGATTGTGGAAGAGAGGTGAAAAAGAGAGTGCAGGCAGGGTGTAATGGGTGGAGAAGAGTGTCAGGAGTGATTTGTGACAGACAGATATCAGCAAGAGTGATAGGGAAGGTCTACAGGACGACAGTGAGACCAGCTATGTTATATTTGTTGGAGATGGTGGCACTGACCAGAAAGCAGGAGACAGAGCTGGAGGTGGCAGAGTTAAAGATGCTAAGATTTGCATTGGGTGTGACGAGGATGGACAGGATTAGAAATGAGTACATTAGAGGGTCAGCTCAAGTTGGATGGTTGGGAGACAAAGTCAGAGAGGTGAGATTGCTTTGGTTTGGACATGTGCAGAGGAGAGATGCTGAGTATATTGGGAGAAGGATGCTAAGGATAGAGCTGCCAGGGAATCGGAAAAGAGGAAGGTCTAAGCGAAGGTTTATGGATGTGGCGAGAGAGGACATGCAGGTGATGGGTGTAACAGAACAAGATGCAGAGGACAGAAAGATATGGAAGAAGATGATCCGCTGTGGCAGCCCCTACCGGGAGCAGCCGAAAGAAGAAGAAGAAGAAGAAATCAGACACTATTTTATTTTACCACCATTTTTTGGTGCAGCTGCCACAATGTTGCAATGAAAAATCAACCGGAAGTACATGGGATCACCATCACAACAGCATGAAGGTCTTCAATGTGCATTGTCTGGTCATCTAACATTGAGGATTCTAAAAGAGCTGGTCTGAGTATCCTCCCGGTTAAAGATTCTTTCACTCTGGTTCACTGAGACTATGAATTTGATTTATTGTCATGGCTATGTCATTTAGTGAAAATGATTCTCTGGTTAGGAACTTTGACCCCTTATTTTTGGATCTGATTTTATCTGTTGGTAACTATTCTCCTTCTGTTACAACTATTCTACCTCAGCACAGAGCCTGTTCTAGGATTTTGCTGCCCTGGGCAAAGTTGTAAATGGCACACTGCCACTCCCTTTGCTTTGAGAGGAATCTTCACTGCCAGGCCCATACATTGAGACCTGGAGACAGGACTGGGGATAGTAAAGTATTTTTGACCTGAAATTCACAATTTGAGAATGTCGAGTTATAGCAACAACTGTTTACAAGACGTCTCAGAAAAATGCTGTCTTGAGTGGTGCAATTTCAGAAGATAACTAGGAATTGGGCTCTATTAGTAGTCTTTATTTATTGCTTTTAATGTTTCTCTAAAGAAAGCAAAGAATAAAGACACGTAAGTTATTAGTAAAACTGTGGGCTGTTTTCCGTATTACCTCTTTAAACCACCAGCTAAATGTGTGCCTTTTGATGATGGTGACATTCTACATCTAGACATTATCGTAACATATACATGTTATGTAAGTTAATAAAATTAATTGAAAACTTAGCATAATGACAACATTCAGTGAAACTGAGAATATAATGATTATCTTTAAGTAGAAATCTTTACCCACAATTTTTATTTACTGCATGCTCGTTTATGCAAATAATGCAATTTGCTTATCCAAAAAAATGCACAATTGCTTTAGAGTTGCTGGAGCAAATCTCAGAAATGGCGATGAGCAACAGAGGACAATATTTGCTAAGTTTTAATTCAAGTTTTGTGTATGTCCATATGGGAGACAATCATAGTTTGGATTAAATCAGCTTGTAGCAATTAATTCAAGAGCTACAGTCCTGTTTCCATTTTGATTGCTTCATTTTATTTTGCCATGTCTGTTTCTTCTATGTTACAGTTTGAGAATTATTATTATTGGCATTATCATCATTGATGTTGCTGTTCGTGTTACTAATGAACTGTGTAGGTCATCAGACATTAAGTCAAAACATCAATAGTATGTGAAAATAATGTAATCAGACATTCGATTTGAGTCCCGGAGTTCGCAGGTCTGTAGTGTTTAAAAAAAAGTGTCGCCTAGGGCCATTTCAGGGCAACAGACTGTGCTGTGCCTAATGGAGACAGTACAGGTGCTGCTGTGGTGCACAACATAAATATTTCTTTGTGTTCTAGTCTGGTCTGGACAAATTTTTCTAAGCAAAATAAAGTAGGAATCTCTACATGGGGCTGCAGTAATGTGCCCTGACTGCTAGAGGGCACCATAGGCATTTGCCTAGACCGCCTATGCCCAGAAACGGCTTTGCCTCAGCAGACGGTATGTACAGTATATACTGTGCATCCAAGAGTATGAAAGAAAATATATGATCTCTGAAATATGTACAATATGTACAGTATGTGTTTGTCTCAAACCCTTTTCACTCAGTTAAGAGGTGTCCCCGTTTGTTGGTACATCTTTAGAGAAACTCACACCTAAGTAAGAGTTAGCATGAGTGTGCACTAATAGCTTTATAAAACAGTACACACTATTATATTATACAGTATGTTCTGACATTGGATGCTTCATGTGCAACATTATGTTAAACTGTGGTTTATCACATACTGAGTGCAGATTTTATGAGATGTTTTCAACAACATCCTTGTGAGGAGATTGTGCTGGTAGCAGTGGATACAAGGTGGAAGCTAACTCTGGACAAGTTAGCAGTTAATTGTAGAAAAGACTTGCAATTTATTACTGTAAATGCATTGTATTTCCAGGTGAGTATTATGTGGTTATCAGCTCTCATGCCCACTGAACCTGCCCCAACAACTACATGCAATTCATCTGAGTGAGTTGCAGACTAGTTGGAGAGTGTCACTGGGCATGTCACATTAGGCAAAAGGCTTTACAGGGGCATGCCACTGACTGCTTATGACTTGCTAAGATTATGTAAATAAAGGCTACAACTGAAAGTGAATGGAAACATCATGTAATGCGACATAACCTTTAATTGTAGGAATACAATAATATGAATGATGAATGTAATTGATTTCTCATTGCAGTAATTTATGCAGCAATTTCACTGTGCATGCTTTTGCATGTAACACTTTTTTAACCATCTAACTGGTTACTTGTGTTTAATTACAATTCAAACTGATTCTATTCAAAACAGAGACGATGAAACCATTCAGATGTTCTGTGATTGCTAAACTCATGCCTGTGAGAATGCATGCGGGCCTGATAACCATGTATGCACCCTGCTAATAATTATTTAGTATGAAAATACACCTTTCAGATAGAAAATGAGCAGCCCTCAGCACATCAAGCTGAAAAGAACATCTTTTCTTTCTTGTCTTCACAAAAGTGAGTAACAGTGCTGACTGGTTTTGATAAGAAATTTTAAAGTTTATCATTAGTGGTTTGCATCCTGTGAGGTGGTCTCTCCTATTTTGTTGTCATTGTTAGGTGTGTAAATCTACAGTCTACAGAGAACATGGAGTGTGGCCTACATGGCTGTGTTGGTCCTCCATGTAGTTGTTTTATGTGTGAGTAGTGTAACAGTGGATGAATAGTATGGGTTTGCGTAAAAAAGCATTATAACAAGAATTTGAAAATATGAAATAAGTAACTACACATATGCCAGACAAACTTTTTTAAAATGGTGTTAAGTTTACTTCAGCCATTTACAAACGTACTTTGAAGAAGTATTTCCACTGAAGCAAAAATTTTATTTCTGCCTATCTTGTTTCATTCTTTATGTGAAATTGTAATTATAATCCTTATATATTTAGGCAAAGTATTGTATTATAGTCTTGGAGGAAGTTCTACATACAGGATCAATGATCATTACTTTGGAATAATTTTAGTGGAATGCAGGGTGTCGCCCAAGGCCCTAGATTTGATTGAGCATGTTTAAAAATCCATGGATGAAATGAGGGATGTAAAGTATAATAATGAAAATTGCATGACATGCGGATTCCTTTTAGAATTCCTCTTACTTTTTTAAGGTAGAATCATTCATTTTTTTTGGTGGCTGAAACATTGCTTAGGATGGTGACACAGTGGTACATTGGTTAAGTTTTCTAACGTATACCTTTGAACTTGGTTGGGTTTCCAGCACAGTCTATGTCTGTATGTATTATCTCTGTGTTTTCCAAAATTAAAAAGATGTTCAAATGAAATTAACTAGAAGCTTATAAATTGTAATGACTGGTCATTGACATAAAATGCCAAAAGGCAAAAAGACTTAAAGGAAAATATGAGAGGAATAATAAAAATGGGGAAAAGACAAAGACACAGTGAAATGATGAGCAGAAGGTTCATGAAACCAGGAAAGGCCAAATAATAAAAATCATCAGAGCCAATTGAACAAAACTTAAGTTGAGGTCAAAAGAGCACAGCGTAGAGCCTAACAAATAACATTTAACACCTTAGGCCTAATTACACAAAAGAACTGGTCTGACTTTTATTGGAGAAACAAAATTACAACACTAGGTAATGTGCACCACAATATTTCATGAAAGCAATACAATTACTGTACATCACATCTCATGTGGCTAGTTTTGGGGTCATTTCTACCAACTACAGTATGTTGTGGTGCTCTTGTGTCCATTCACAGGCCTTCAATAAAATATTGACATGCTGATACTACTTCAATGACATTAAAATAAATAAGCAAAAAAAAAAGTAATTGGTTCATGACATAAATCCAGCCATTATAAATGAGTATATCTTTTGATTGATTGATATTTCATCCAAAGGAAGTTCCTACGGGCGGTACAGTGGCGCAGTGGTAGCGCTGCTGCCTCGCAGTTAGGAGACCTGGGTTCGCTTCCCAGGTCCTCCCTGCGTGGAGTTTGCATGTTCTCCCCGTGTCTGTGTGGGTTTCCTCCAGGCGCTCCGGTTTCCTCCCACAGTCCAAAGACATGCAGGTTAGGTGGATTGGCGATTCTAAATTGGCCCTAGTGTGTGCTTGGTGTGTGGGTGTGTTTGTGTGTGTCCTGCGGTGGGTTGGCACCCTGCCCGGGATTGGTTCCTGCCTTGTGCCCTGTGTTGGCTGGGATTGGCTCCAGCAGACCCCCGTGACCCTGTATTCAGATTCAGCAGGTTGGAAAATGGATGGATGGATGGATGGAAGTTCCTACCTTGGGCTCAGTGTTATTGGGATCAGCTCCTGTTACTGAAGATTCCACAATTGGAAGAGAAATCTTTGAAATAAAAAAAAAGTTTTGGTTAGAAATCTCAGCATGATATGAAAGCATTATGGGCCTCTCTAAATCTATAAAATGCTTGAAGTGAAAAAATTAGTAGCATACAGGTTTTAGATAATTAAAAGGTTCTTGTGAAGTCTCTGGTGAAATCTAATTTCTCTTTTATGGTTCTTCTGTGGGGGGCGGCACGGTGGCACAGTGGGTAGCGCTGCTGCCTCGCAGTTAGGAGACCTGGGTTCGCTTCCCGTGCCCTCCCTGCGTGGAGTTTGCATGTTCGCCCCGTGTCTGCGTGGGTTTCCTCTGGGCGCTCCGGTTTCCTCCCACAGTCCAAAGACATGCAGGTAAGGTGGATTGGCGATTCTAAATTGGCCTTAGTGTGCGCTTGGTGTGTGGGTGTGTTTGTGTGTGTCCTGTGGTCGGTTGGCACCCTGCCCGGGATTGGTTCCTGCCTTGTGCCCTGTGTTGGCTGGGATTGGCTCCAGCAGACCCCCGTGACCCTGTGTTCGGATTCAGCGGGTTGGAAAATGGATGGATGGATGGTTCTTCTGTGATGGACCACCTGATCAAGATACAGTGCATCTACCTGTGATGCTGGATTGACAGGCAGGTGCTTCAGCTATCGGACGAGACCAACTTCATTGAATCCTCTTAGATGAAGCCTGGAAACACTGAGGAATTATTTAAGAACATTGATGCTAGGTAAAATGCCCAGTGAGGGATGGAAGGTCTTTTGACCTTAGAACCACTGCAGATTTTGGTTTTGTTTTTCTCCAGTTAAAGATTTTTTGTTTGTTTGTGGCTTTTTTTTTCTGTTCTCCCAGCAGCCTGGCCTTATCACCGGTCTCATCTTTAGTCACTTAGACACATTATGATATTGTATATAAGGATGCTACCCTTCTACTAATTATCTATCTATGTTTTATAAGATTGTATAGATTTACTTATTTTTTATTTGTTACCTATTCATCAATATACTTACTTAATCTTATTTACATTTTCTTTTTTTTTTTGTAATTTTCACTTTCACTTCTTGTAAAGCAGTTTGAGCTAAATTGTTTGTATGAAAATGTGGTATAGAGATAAATTTTGTTGTTATACACTTTTCAAACCCTCTTAAAAATAATTGTTATTTAATGACACTTTATGGTTCTTCATTGGATTGTGTGGCTCCTCGTAGAACAATGGCTTGACAAAGTACCAATTGATTCAGGGAATGGGTCTTTGCAAATGAAGTTGGTTCTTTGTAATCTGAAAAATGTCCTAATAAGAGGAAAAAAGAAAATAAATCTTTAATGTATGACATGCTACTTAGCAGTACGCTAACAGGCTAAAAAACACCTGGACTTCGCTTGGATTATTGCATGCTGCATCAGTCCTTATGAAATCATGACTCACTAGGATTTCACAAATCATCTGTTTATGATTATTTACTGTACGGATCCTCTTGCAGATTTTAATAAATAAAAGTTCTTTTTGGAACCTTAATGTGGATGGATCTTTTGGGAATCAAATATGGCTCACCTATGGCATCGCTTATGGATCCACCATGGCACCTTTTTTTTCAAGAGTGCAGACGGGTAACATTTTTAAGCAATAACAGCACCTACTGCCAAAATGTCCAGACACTATGATATCTTGATATATAATTTTCTTTATAGGCTATTATCACTTGCCTGCTCCTTCTGTAAAACATTCATTTTCACTAAACACAATGCCATTATCCACGTGCCTCTTAACAGCATATTTACATACTTTGGCTGGTGACTTCTAAAGCAACCAATATTACCTTTCATGTGGTTCAATTTCATCAGCATTTCCCGCCATTTCTATTTGTTTTTCCATTCAGATCAGTTTGAAACAGAAAATGTTATCACTACTATTGACATTCTTAGCTGGCCAACCATGCAAATTAAGTACTTTTATACTTTTTCCTTCCTGTTTATTTTTAACACAGAATGTTTTCATGTCCTCAACCAAAGTCTCATATTCGATAAAGGACATGAGAGTGAAAACATAATAATCTTTTTAAAAAGTATATAATTTATCTGATGAATAAAGCTACTGTCCCCTAGGTAAATCAACCCCAAATAAAAAAGATGACTAGAGTTTGCAGATTGAAAACAGCCAGGCTTCAAGCCCTGCTCAATATACAACACACTTATTTTGACCCTTACAATAAGAGTCAAGTTGCCAACACCAAAATTCAACAAGCACATAATACCACAATCAAAGGAAATTCCTGAAAAGATCATAACACAGTTCTTGATATTTGTCAGTCTGTAAAGGGCTACAAAGCCATTTCAAATGCTGTGGGAGAAGCCAATGCAGATACTAGAACATGCAAATTCCAGCAAGAATTGTGAAAAAACCTTTCCCATGTAAAAAAATACCACCACTACCCTCATATGCACATTTCATTGATTAATTGTTAATGGAAAAGACAGATTACTTTATTTTACAAAAACAATTATGGCTAAATCGGAATATATTATTTATTTTACAGAATATAAATACATGTGGCATTATAATTTATAAAACCAAAGTCTGCTGTCCTCATGATGAGATACATTTTGAGAATGGTTTAACCTGGCTAAGAGATTCTACCTAAACTACTTCCCTTTCACATAGACATACATCTTTCTCTTTAGATCATACATTGGTATGCAGGGAAGCGTTTAGTTCACCATCTGGTACATTTGGCATTCATTCAGATAAATGTTTGCTTTGGCACCAATGTTGTCTGTGAATTTAATGTGGATGGTAAGTCCTGAGTAATGCATAGGGGTTTCCTCAATGAGTAAAAGACTACCCATGGAAAGTTTCAAATAAAAATGTAACCTTTCTTCTTCAAATACAGGAGAAGCAGATACTATCTGTGGTGCCCAACACTAAAGAATAATTCCTCACCCTGTATTTTAGAATAATAACAGAAGAAATGCACTGTATTCCTTTATGTACTAACATTGTTTTATATCATATAATATGATTCTAGCTATGATATCTATATTGCTGGCTGATATTTTTTGTCATTGCTGGTTATTTAATGTTGAAATTCATATAACCTGCATTTATCAAAAATAAAAGTTATATTTTGACAGGCTGTTTTATTTCTTGTGTCTACTGTATCGTGGATAAGCTCCAACTTTCATGTTTGTACTGAAAAGAGTAGATTCTGAAAATATAACTTTGTTTTCCTTTTCTCTACTGTTAGCTGGAATTTTAAGTGAACCGATGACATTGATAATTCAAAACTTTAAATTTATCTTCAACATTAAACTTCACCATTTTGCCCATTAAAGTGTAAGTCAAATTTGAGGCATTCAATCTTTTTATTAAAGCTTTTCTATGGCAATGTAGAACCGAAAAATTAATTAGAGTAGCACATTCATAACCCTTTGGTGTTGGTGATGGTATAACCAATATTTTTTTTCTAGGTTTGAAATTGAAATTTCAAAAATGTATTTTAAGAAAATTAGCTTTTTTGAGAATACTCAAAATTTGAAATTTCAATTTCGAACCTAGAAAAAAAATATTG
Source organism: Erpetoichthys calabaricus (assembly GCF_900747795.2). Classification (NCBI taxonomy): domain Eukaryota; kingdom Metazoa; phylum Chordata; class Cladistia; order Polypteriformes; family Polypteridae; genus Erpetoichthys; species Erpetoichthys calabaricus. The sequence continues at coordinate 67,098,194 of NC_041397.2, read as the reverse complement.
GTTATACCATCACCAACACCAAAGGGTGATGAATGTGCTATAGAAAAAAAATATTGGTTATACCATCACCAACACCAAAGGGTGATGAATGTGCTACTCTAATTAATTTTTCGGTTCTACCAAAGTTCTTAATGAACTTCCAGTGTTTTTATTTTCTTATTTTTGTTCAAATGCTGCATAGCATTATTTCTACTGGGGTCTGGGACTCAGCACCTCTTTATAAACAGACTTGTAGTCTTCTGTATAAGGAAGATATGTGCAACGAAGACAATGTCATGTTCATCATGATGCTAGATTCACCTGATGTGATCTGCTCTGGTGATGACACTGGTAGCATTTCATCATATCTCTCCTGCACTTGTGATTTAATCACAGAAGTTATCTTTGGGAGTTTGGCAAAGCCTTGTGGTACCAATTGAAAAAACTAGTATATTTTATTTTGCTTATCATGATGGAACTCTTCTTTGTATATTAGCCAACATTTGCAGATTTCAAGTATTATTGCGCCCCACCCATCTGTTGCCTGTGACATCACACTAACTTGACACACCAGTTTCTCACTGTTTGTTTAAAAATTAAATACATTGTTTTTTGGCTGCTTTGTGGAGGATTTATGGGGCAACTCTCTGGATCTGGAGACCATTCCAGTGTGTGTGTGTGGTTGCGATTGCATCCCTTATGCCAGTGTACAGTATATGACATATTTATTGTATATCATAGCAGAATTTCAGTTGCTTATAAAAAGAAAGTCAAGACATTCCTTAATTAAGACATTCTTTAATTTAGCCAGTGAAGGAATAAATCCCACACTGATTAATTTTTAGGACTGCCAAAAAGGTGAAAGGGGCTCTTAGATTCCATAGCATTTTTCAACCATCTTTATTCATATGTTGTAGGAACCAACTAACCACAAATTTGACAATGGCCAAGTTCATTGTTACCTGGCTCCTATGTTATATAAAGTAAAGGGAAGGGACTATTAATTCCTGGACCTTTATTTTATGTGGCCTAGCATATGAAACAATGAAGAAGGCAAAACAGTATGATATACTTAAGCAAGGTTTGGTTTTCATGGTAATACTTAGATAAATCTTTATTTGATGGGCTTTGTTCATTGTGGCCAACAGAATGAATGAACGTTTTTCTACTGGCACACAGTCAACTTCAAATGCTGATTTTTACTTACACAAATATGCAACTAATAACCACAGATCAAAACTTTGCATGTAACAGACTGGATGAAGTCCTACAAGATTAGAATAGTGTTTTGATGAAGAGCATTGACACCCCATATTTCACTTTGTGACATGTTTTCCAATTAAAATAAAACAAAATAATATTTATATCAGACAAACTCTTCCGCTTTTCAGGGAGTTTGTGCACCATGTTTTGTGTAGGTTGTTCAGTCAATTTTCTAGTATAAAAGTGGCGTGTAGATATTTTGAAATGTGTTAGTTTCATTTCAGAATGAAGACAACAGAAACCTAACCCTGTGTTTCAGGTTCTGTAATAAAAAAACAAAACAAACAAAAGCTCAAAGTCCATCAAAACTGTCTATCCTGCAGATATGACATTGCCTTTTTTTGTCATACTGAAAAGGCAGGTAAGGACACATATTCTACTTTAGTTTCTTACCAAGGTCCTGGTAAACATCTTGGAATTAAGCACCATGAAAGGCAGCTGTACATTTTCAGTTCCAGATGAAGCTAAAAAACTGACTTCAGTAGACTTGTAGCCATAGGATACAGCAAAAGGCTGTGTGTCAGAAGCTCTTTCAAGTCTCCCATGTTTTGATAGGTGGGTATTGGTGACAGGCAACAGACTGTTGGAACTTATAGCTTTTTAAATAAAAGAAAAAAGTAGATGGTGACTCTACTGGGTAACATGGTTGTTACCTTTAATCTAATTTAGGATTCTGGTACTTTGCAAAAAGATAATTGGGAAGTAAGCTACAGAAAAACAATAAGAGACACAATTAATGTGAATTGTGCATTTCCACTTTTGAGACAGTGATGGGATCACTCAGCAATAACATGTCATACAATTAAGATTTGAGATTTATCATAAAGATTACTGTCAGGCATGACACCAATGCCAGCAACAGACAAAAAATATGATAAGCTGTCAGTTTTCCAGTTTCAATGAAAAGGGCTTGGGTTACTTGACTTGAGCTCTAAACCCTAAAAAAGTAAATCAGTTTGAAAGTGCTGAGCTCCAAGATGTTATGATTCTGGAGATCAGTGATTGATGGGAATGGGCAACAGTGAGAGAATTTCATGAACCTCTGGGTGTCATCAGTATATTATTCGAATGTGTGTGTTAGCAAATTAACAGTTCCAGTGAAACTATGAGGACATACTGTGGTAAAATGTGAACAAAGCACATAATTCACATGACTGGAAGATATCTATAAGAAAATGATTTGATGCTAAAGATGACTTACGGCTAGCAGCAGGAGTATAGAGAAGGCAGACAAAAAGCATATGTTTTGTATAGTTTTTCAAGTGTTTCAGGAAGGTTATTTGGTTAAGTGCTAAAAACATCTGAAAGGTCAAAAAAGGCAGCACAGAAAGCAAATCAGCATTCTTGTTGGAAATGTGATTATTCACAATGTGAAGAAGTGTTGTTTGATCGCAGTGTGAGGCTGACATTCAGACTGTTAATTATGAATTGCAGAATACAATGAATAAACTGACAGAAAACAGTGTGTTAGCTAGAATTGAAAAGTCAAATGTTTGCTTTTTCATTACAAGATTAAAGATTGCAGGTTTGAGAGCAGGAAAACCTGAGTCTGGGTGAAGTCTAATTGTGTGGAGGTCAAGGTAATATCACAAACAATTTCTAAAAAGAACAAAATCTGCAACTTATGTGAATCTTTTTCTCTATATCCATTGCAAAATTACTGAGATCTTTGCAAACCAGAAAAATGTTTTTTTCACTCTTCTAACAGAACAATACTTTCATTCCTCTTTGCTTTTTTCAAACTAATATATTCCTCACACAACAAATTACAGTAGAGGACTGCAAATGATAATATCTGACAAAAAAAGGAAATTGTTTACAACAAAGTGAATTTCTTGAACTGTGTGTCTGTTCTTTCAAATATAATTTCAGGAAATCTGCAGTCTTTTATTGTACACAATGAACTAAAATATATAAACAACAATATGCTTTTATGAATCACTTCAAAACACACTAGATTGTTTCATATGTACACAGAGATAAGAAGTTGGCAATTAGTTGGGAGAACTTTCTTAGTCTGTATAGTTATCTGTGTTTCCATGCTGTTCAGATGGTCTACCTGATCCTTACTCGTCCAAACACTGGTTTAGTATGAAGCTTTTGAAGTGGTACAGTATATTGTGTAGGGAAAACATCTTAATTTATGTGAAAGCCACGAGGGAGTGTACCTCGACAAAGACAGGCTAAGACACTAGTTCAAAACAGCACATGTTTATTCTTCAGTGGAGAAGCGTCTTTCTCTAGCTCCCTACTTCACAATACAGTACAAAGCACCAAATGCAACTAAACATGGTCATTTCTTCTTCTTCTTCTTCTTCTTCTCTCTTTTCTTTGCCTCCACTCATCCTCACAAGCTTTGTCCTCCACCACCCAACTCTGGCTCCCTGATTGATGGTGAGGCAGCTCCTTTTACAGCACACCTGGAAGTGCTCCAGGTGTTTCTCGACCTCCTTCCGGCTGCACTTCTGGGTGTGGCAGAAGAGGTTCATCCAAGGACCCAGCTGCACCTTCAGCACCCCCTGGCGGCACCCATGGGACCCAACAGGGCTGCCCCAAACTTCAAGTCCCAGTATGCCCTGCGGGAATCCATGGTGCTGTGGCAATCCAGGGATGCTACCCTGTAGCATCTCGAGGGAGATAATGTCCCAAATTCAGTCTCTCCCTCGGGCCTTCCACCCAGCCGGTGTCCTGGCTGGGTAATATTCTTGGCCATCCGTCAAACTTAAAATGTCACCCAAATTGAAGGTTATGATTATAATATTCCTTTAGCATACAGTAAGTCATACTTATGCTAACTTCTAGTTAGATGATTTTTCATTCAGGGAGCTTTTTATGTATTCCATCATTCATTTAGTTTTTGAACATGCTTGGTCCAATATAGTATTTTGAAATTCTTCAAGTTGTTAAAAGAAATTACCATCATGTAGTTTGTGGTGATGAACAAGAAAAAAATTAATCTCATATTTTCATGCAAAACGGAGCTAATAAAGCTTTATCGTCAATGTAAGTGTGCAGTGACCAATCCTGGAAACAGCAAAGAATATCAAAACATCCTTAAAAAAAAATCTCATGTTACTCTTACTGCATAATCCATGTAAATTCATCCAGTCAGGTACACAAAGCATGCAAAATGCATGCATTTCCTGCCAAAATATTTTTAAATCACTTTTTCCGGTAAAACAAAAGTAGCCCAATGTAGCCTTTCACATGGTGTCTCACTTTTGAAAATAAGGCCCACCTCTCCACTAGTACATTGGCCAAGAGTCTTGTCTTCAATTCAAACACACAGTATTGTGGAAATGTGTCTTTCCTGTTTACTGTTTATGTAATGTTTACATAAGTACTAAGTATTAACAGTCTTTTAGAAAATAATGGATGTAATTTGTCCTGCGGTCGGTTTGCACCCTGCCTGGGATTGGTACCTGCCTTATGCCTTATGTTGGCTGGGATTGGCTCCAGCAGACCCCCGTGACCCTGTATTCAGATTCAGCGGGTTGAAAAATGGATGGATGGATGTAATTTGCACATTCTGAATTTAAGAATGGATAATAAATATGTGGATTATGCAACACAAGTTTTGTGAGATTTTTTTTATGGACATTTTGATATCATGTGCTGTTTCCAGGACTGCTCACCATACACTTACATTGAAGAATAAGCTTTATTAGCTCAGTTTTTCATGAAAATATGAGATTAAATGTTTTTTTCTTGGCCATCACTGCAAACCACATGAGGGTTATTCCTTTTAGAAACTTGAGAATTTCAAAAAAATATGTTGGGCAAAGCACATTTATAAACCAAATGAATAATGGATTACAGTACATAAAAACTTCCTCTTTGTTTCTTTTCTCCATGAACATTCTTTCACATTGTTTGTTTTGTCCAGTGTTGGTCACCACTGAGTCCCATTCGATTTGAATATACTATATGTTATGTGCTTTCCCCATGCAAACATGACGTTTAAAATTTATCTCGGCCACCAATATAAAGTAACACATAAAAAATATAGATTTTTAGGTGGAGTATTCCTTTAATTTTAATTATGAAAGTTGTCTATTTTTCAAATTACATAAAACATTTACAAGAACAAAGTATTGTGATATAGTGAACTGAATCTCAAAATAATAAAACTGCCCTAGATGATACTGAAGACCTTTTCTAAAAATGTATTTTTACATAATAAAGCTCAGTAGAAGCCTGATGGCAGAGTGGTTAGAGCTTTTGCATTACATCCCCCAGAATAACGGCCCAGCCATCTTATGTATGTCCTCACACCTCAAAGACTTGAATGTTAGGTTCACTGACAAGTTTAAAATGGCACTGTATGAAGGAGCGTGGATGTGTGAGTAAGAGTGTTTTACAAGAGTCAATATAATTACAATACAGTGTATGCCATATATTACAGCAAGTTGTTTTTTTACATTTTTTTCATCAATTTGAATCCAGAAGTTTTAGAGTGCAGAGATGATGATTATTATGTAGGATAGATTCCCTGTGATTTGTTTTATGAGTAATAGAGTGTTTTCAGACTGAGAAACCATAGACTTCCAGATATCAGCTCTCTTGGGTTAGTTGAGAATATCTGAGCAATGTACAGTACTGATATAAAGGCAGCAAATGAACATCTTCCTTTGTGCAGGCAATCTGAGCAAGTCTTCTGTCAGAACATTTGACAGATTGTCCATTATTCAGCATAGAAATAAATAGACACACCTGTGAAGATACCTTTGATCTTAATGGGATGGTCAAAGACTAGCAAGATATTGCAGAATTAAAAATGGATGATTTTACATGGTAACCATTTTAAAGGTGACCCCTTCTAATTAAAGATGATGAAATCCACTCTTAACAACCAATACAGTAAAAGTTAATTGATGGTTCAGGTCCAAAAGCCATGGCACCACAACATTAGAGGAAACAAACATTACAGGCTAAGATACAAGTGGTTGAACTGTATATTGCTTGGCTTACTCACAATAAATTATTCAGAGATACAATTCATTATTGACGGTGTTGTATTAAACCCATATCTGAAGATATTCAATGCATTGTGTAATTAATTTAGTTTTATGATATTGATAATATTGTTCAGTAAACTTTTTGGAAGAGTCGTATTAAAGAAATGGACTATAAAAAAAATAAAAGTTTGTTGCATGGTAATGAAGTGATGTTTCATATGAGGGACTCTGTCGTGCTGTTGACACTTATGGTTTGGGTTTTAGTCTAACTATTTTTTCCTTTATCATCTCTTGCTCTTGTGCATCCTCACATCAGGCAGTCTCAACCTTAAAAAGTTATCCTTAGGTTACTGGAATTATCTTATTACTGTCTGCACATCAGAACTTACAGTAAATAATACCTCAAATGTCCTAACATTAAAAAAAAGAATACTGTCTTTTGGTTATACAATACATCACAAACTATTTGCATTATAGGCATTTTATTGAAATATACAAAATATTGAAAGATTTTGACAGAAATGTGTAAGCAGAAATATTGCAACTGGAATGCTGGAATCCCATCCTCACAGTATCCACCTAGCACAGGCCCTATACCACCCTTTCAATAGTAAAAAGAAAGTAAAGAGGGACAAAGGTGCTAAGAATGACCCACAGAGGGTACTTGTCAAGACTGCCCAACAGAGTCTCAAGAAAAGACAAAAGAGAGATAATATCATCTTACATTGGCAATCCAGTCACATACCAGACAAGCAGCAGCTGTCCCCCCTTGTTGGCACTGGAACTAGACTATCGGTTAATTCCTGACACAAGTCAACTTAGTGCCCACTGAGAAGCAACCACATTAAAAAGGAGCAGAAGACAGAGCAGAAATGTATGCAGTAGGAGATGGATACTCAGGGACAGGATTTCAGATAGAGGCTTTCAGACAAAGGACCAGTAGGACTCAAATGATTGGCAATCTCAAAATTGTAATGTCCTTGGGCTGGACATGAGAGATAACTTATGCTCATATGTCTGTGGACTGTATGAAAGAGTGGATAAGAGTTGTGACATGAATAGCCTTGACACACGAAAAAGGTTTGGGGCAGCCACCCGCATACTTGAATCCAGGCTACAAAAAGGCAAATATTAAGTACAGATGTGTACAGAGACCCGGGTTCGCTTCCCGGGTCCTCCCTGCGTGGAGTTTGCATGTTCTCCCCGTGTCTGCGTGGGTTTCCTCCGGGCACTCCAGTTTCCTCCCACAGTCCAAAGACATGCAGGTTAGGTGGATTGGCGATTCTAAATTGGCCCTAGTGTGTGATTGGTGTGTGGGTGTGTTTGTGTGTGTTCTGTGGTGGGTTGGCACCCTGCCCGGGATTGGTTCCTGCCTTGTGCCCTGTGTTGGCTGGGATTGGCTCCAGCAGACCCCCGTGACCCTGTGTTCGGATTCAGCGGGTTGGAAAATGGATGGATGGATGGATGTGTACAGAGTTGAGTCCAGAACAGAACTGAGTAAAAGCAGGATGAGGTCTGTTTTTTATGGCTGGTTGGTAGAAGTGATGTCAATGAGCCTGGGACAAGAAGTGATGTTTACTTGGAGAGGTTGGGGAGGGCATTGGGGGGTTTAACCAGAAGTGTTGTCTTCAGGGCCCAGAAGCAGAAGTGACATATTCAGGGTAGGAACTAGAGATGTCATCTTCGGGGGTCAGAACCAGAAATGTTGTCTTCGGGCCCAGAACCAGAAATGTTGTCTTCGGGGCCCGGAACCAGAAGTGACGTCTTCAGGGCTGGAATCAGCCAGAATTTCCCATGTTTGGCCTGTAGGGATAGCAGAGAAAGGTTTAGTGCACCCCACCACCCCCACGTGCATGACAGAGTATAAATCCGGCTTGAGTGACATGGCTCTGAAGACTAGATGGCAAACACTTAAAGACACTTCTCTCCTTATAAGGTTCATTGACCTAGGTGCATGGCTGGTGTTTTATCTTTTTTAGAGTTCTTTATTTCTCTACTTTCCACTTTTGTATTCTTTATTGTGTAGATTTTATCAGAATGCCAAGACCTACCACTGTTTATAAGGTATTGTACCCCCGAGCCCCAAGTTATGGTGTGTTACTCACATAATAATAAAGCAATAGAAACAAAATAAATATAGTTCATATCTTGATAGATGTGTAAATGTTCCAATCACATACAGTGTTGTATATGGTCGTCTTCTTCTTGCCAACACAGATCATCATGACATTCCATATTGGCAAAGGCATCCTCAAACACTGTAGGGGTGATGGCAGAAATTTCCTGTTTAATGTTTTGCTGTAATTGTTCCAGTGTACGAGGCATGTTCTTGCACACTTTTCCTTTCAGCGCTCTCCAAAGGAAGAAATCCAGAGGTGACAGGTCCGGGGAATGAGGTGGTCATAGTCCCTTTGAAATGACACGATTGCCAAAAAATGATTCAGTTTGTGTCATGCTGTGAGCTGATGTGTGACAGGTCACTCCATCATGCTGGAAATAACCTTCATTGATCTCACAGTCATCCAATTCACTCACAAATCAAAAATGTTCATGTACACATGAGTATTGATTCGTTCGGACATTTATCCAGGAATACTATGATCTTTATTTTGTTTGGATTGCATCATTATTAAGACAGTAATACATCATAACTTGGAGCCCCACCCATTAGAATCACCCAGTACTTTATAATTTCTTCACACTTTCCCTTCTACATCTACAACCTCAGGCAATTACATAGAGTAAAATGACAAGCAGGAGTTAAGTTAAACTTTAAATACTGTATTATTGATAATGTATTATTAATATACATTCATTCATAAAATAATAAGAATAAGCAAAGTACATATGAATATTGGCAACCATACAACCTGATAAATGCTAGAGTGTAGTTTCAGGCAGCACACAGACTTGTAGTTACTTAAATGTCTCTAGTTAAGTCATCATTTCTAGTCAGCTTTCTTCAGGACAGGCCACATGCCTGTCTCGGTATGGCTGCCAAGTTGTGCTTCCTACTTATGTTCTTCTCTCCATGGTGTGACAGAGAGGGAGGGGTAAAGCGTCCAAATTTATAAATTCTCTGTCCAAATCCTTACACCAATAGGGCATTGTGTAATAGCATGGCTTCTGATTCAAAACCAATCCCGAACAGCCACACTTCAGACGAATGGGTGCACACACTGCCTTTTCACACCTGTCCCCAAGACCATTTGTTGAGTTGAAGCTCTTCCAGCTACTGTAGGCTTATGGCATTTATGTCCTGCAGAGAATCCCCATTGCCAAACCATTTTTAGGTGCCTACCCCAACCCTGCTATAAAATTCACATCTTAAGTCAGTCATAATGACTTGGGGGGTGGGTTATTTAGACAGGAAAGCATTGCTGTTCTCATCAATGAAATAAAATATTCTTGAAACACTGACATTACATTTGCTTTGTCTGACTTACACATAAAGACATTCAATATATTTACCACCTTATATAAAAAATATCATTCCACCACTGCTCCCATGACCCTCAAAAAGGATCCTGGTTGTATTTGGCTTATGCTGTTGAGGAAAGTATGGCACATGGTGATGCCACTGACCCAAGTGAGCAGTGTGAAGCTGAAACAGTGGCTTGAATACATAGGCAGAGGACAAGGCAAATGGGAACTTGTGGAGCTGCAGAAGATCAGAGCATTATTGAAGAGTGGCTGAAGAAGCAGTTGATAATCTCGGCAATGGAATAACCAATGGTCCTTTTAAGGGCAACCTACCTCCAACATTGCCATGGGTGCAAAGTCCATTCCTCTGTTTCTTGCCCACCCTTGGGTTGTTACCTTATGAATGAAAGTGCCGAGAATGTGAAGGGAACAATCAGTGACATTTTTTTTTAATTATGTGCCTGAGGAAAGCTGTTAAAATCTACAGAGAGGTAGATGCAGAAACTGAGGACGATTCTTCCAATGACAACTGACTTTGTGGCTTTGAATTATGAAAAGAAGTTGTTGGAAGGATATTCATTGTTTAAAATTCACTTTTGCTCTGTTGAAGCTAATCATCCAGTTCTCAAGTGTTCAACAAATAAACACAATGGGTCTTGTTTATTCAAGGTTCATGGGTTTTTTATTCTTATACTAAATCACATGTCTACTAAAATTCTGTATAAAAGAAAAAATTTAAATGCACATGGTTGTCAATTGGCATAATGTAAAATCCCCATAAAGCCATACATTATAAGAAAGGTTTTACTTGGCTCCATGGCCGGAAATGAAACCAGTTATTACCTGAAACTGGCAAAGTTATTGAAAAAAGACAGAAGGAAAAGGCAAAAAGAAGAAACTGAAAAATCAATGAAAATATTTACATCATTAGACAGACCATCAAGTGTGATTCATTATACGTATACCCAAATTAAATTTAGACAGCCTTTTCTGACAGTTTATTTTGCTTCATTTTATGTGTGTTTGCATATAATGAAGTTCCCATTGCAGCACCCTTTAGATGAGTTTTGTTGAAATGTGGCATGCTTATCCTTCAAGGAAATTTGTAGAGACTGTTTAATTTTCATTGAGATATCTTAAACAGATGGAGCTGTACACTGTTCAAAATCTTCGATTGTAAAGCATTGGCAGACTCGTCTATCTTAAAACGAAGAAACATTCTGTGCAATGGTGGCACAGTGGTAGTGCTGCTGCCTCGCAGTAAGGAGACCCGGGTTCGCTTCCCAGGTCCTCCCTGCGTGGAGTTTGCATGTTCTCTCTGTCTCTGTGTGGTTTTCCTCCCACAGTCCAAAGACATGCAGGGTTAGGTGCATTGGTAATCCTAAAATTGTCTTGTGTGTGTGTGTGCCCTGTGCTGGCTGGGATTGGCTCCAGCAGACCCCCGTCACCCTGTGTTAGTATATAGCGGGTTGGATGATGACTGACTGACTAACATTCTGTGCAAATTCAACTACCAAATAGTTTACTGTTTCCATTTTACTTTAACAGCATTTTCATCAACTTGTATATTTTGTATATTTTCCTGTTTTCACTTCCAATAGCCTCGAGTGATGGCAAACAGATCCCCACTACAAGTAAATGAAGCACCCGCAAACTGTGTGCACGGGTAGGAACTCACTATCATTAGCTGCTTGAGTATGCTCAGGACTCTAATACTCCATTGGCAAGTACAGTAAGGCATGCAAAGAAACTTCTGTATGAGCAAATTGTTTATGCTTTATGAAGTTTACCTTACACTAATCCAACCTCACAGCACCATTATGTGCAGATGACAATGATTCCCTATTTCACTGTTAGTATAACTCACTAGGGAGACCAAATGTCGTGGTGTCAGGGACAGTCCCGATTTCAAGTTACACTTTTTGATAAATAATTGAAGAATATCAAAATGTCCAAGTTTTAACAGGTTGCCCATCTAATAAAACATTACACCACCAAAACAAACATCCTCACAACATATTTAAAACAGAACATAAGAAGTTCCAAGGGGTAAGCCCATATCATCGCCACCATACCCATGGCCCTCTACACTCCCTTTGATACAATATACATACAGTATAACAATCAAAATCACTGAGAGGTAAAGGTTAACTGATTAAGAACTTCTGTTCAATTTGAACAGGACCATGACAAGGACTAAGAATCAGAAAAAAATGGAGTACTGTTATTTATTTATTTCCACATCAACCAGTGTGTGGAATCCTATGCGTTAATTTGTGAAAGTGTTTTTTTTTTCTCCCATGTCCTGATCTTTCTCTGTAATGATGACGTTGTAAAGCAGACATTAAAAAAATGAAGATGGGTTTCTTGCATGGGCATACATGCTACTCAAGTGTCCAGGTTTGGGACTTTGACAATCTGGACCCGTATAATTTACCATCAGAGTGCCACATTTTCCTGATATCCATATTGCTCACTCACTGTAATAAAGTTTGCCTTTCATTTCTGTTATCCCCTAACATTTTTTATAACTAAAAAGCCTCGCAAGTCCCATTTTTATAAAAATTACATTGGCCAGGCCTGTTCAAGCAAAAAAGGAGTTAATTACAAAGTTGATTTTTTTTAGGTTATGTTAATTGGCAATTTTGAATTACAGTGCAATGTGTGTGTGTAAGTGAGAGTGGCCCCTATGACGGATTAGAGTTCTGCCCAAGCCTGTTTTCAGTTTTCAGCCTTTTACCCAATCCTGGTGATATAGTCTTTGGCTGCCATAACACTGAAATGGGTTGAGAAGGTTCTAAGACCTGCTTACTGAACTCAGTCCATTGAGGGATACAGTGCTTGCACAGTCCTCTAATGCACCTGAACAGTATTCCATGCATACATTTCCTAAATTGCTATTATGAATTTATTCGGTACATTACCATGGGGTGAAAAAGTGGCTATACTTTGCAGTTTTGGGTGCATGTTAGCAGCCAACTTAGATGAAATTCAAGTCCATTGCAAGGCCTCCTAATGCATAAACCTTCTGCCACTTTCACAATTCCTGGTCTAAGAGGAAATCAGAGTTCCTACAGGAATCCAGGAAAAATACTAGAAATAAATTGAAATTTTAAGAGTCAATACTATCTACTGTACCACCCTGCTGCCCTCAAAAATTAAACTAAATAGATATGTTTAAAACTGGATGCTAAAATGATAAGCCAATGTTTCTGTTATTGCACTCTATAGCTTTTCTCCAAACAGAATGAGTGAGGCATCTTTTTGTGTAATTTGTGTTTAATATCCTCAGTGAATTGTTGGACTTGTTTCAATATGTTTTACCAGAAAACTCACAAAAATGGATTTTTATTGTTAATTGTGCCCTGTTGCAACAAGATGCCTTATGTATTGAAATTCTAGTAAGATGTGTTGAGTAAAGGAGTTTATCAAATAAACAATTTCATTTATTTTCTGAACCCATTTTATCCATACTATGGTTGTAATGATCATAAAAATCATGCCAATTAATAAATGCTCTGAGGACATCATTGTTAGAAAGAAATTTTGGAGGTGTAGCAGTAGAGGCGTGGAGCCACCTCTAACACCCTCAGGTACCACTCGAGACACGAGGTAAAAGTATAACAACTATTTATTTTTCTGTTATACAGTGCACAAAGCACCCTCCACTCCACACTCATATAAATCACAATAACTCTCTGAATAAACAATCCTCCTCACCCAGACACCTCGCCACCCTACTTCCCAGCTCAGCTCAATGTCTGGGCTTTCCCACAGTCCTTTTATACACCCTGACCCGGAGGTGTTCCTGCCCAATCAGTCCACAGTTCCTTTTCCCTTCCAGGTCAGGGTAAACAGTCCTCTTCTTCAACCCGGGAGCACTTTGTTTCTTCCTGTCACGTGACCGTGACGTACTCCCGGGTTATAGGGCGCATAAGAGTCCACGAGCCCCCCTACAGCGACTCCCTGTGGCCCCCAAGGTATCCAGCAGGGCTGTGTATAAAAACTACATAGTCCATGAGGCCCTGCTGGAACTCGGGGCACGTCCACGCTGCTGGGAGAGCTCCTCCTGGCGGCCTGGTGGTGAAGGCTGGAGTAAAAAGCCGGCAATCCTCCACAGAGGACATTGTGGAATGTGAGTGGAAACCAGATTAGGCCCCCTCAGCTTCAACAGAATCTCAAAATACTTATCAGTTTGCTTATTTTATTTTTGTTTAACATGTTAAATTTAGACATGCGTTTACTTTTGTATTTAGTAATTATTTATAGGCCTAAATATATTTCTTTTTTCAATTTAAAAACCCATGTCTCTTGCCCAGTATTTACATATTTGGCTGACGCCTTTATTAAAATTGACTTGTAACATTTGGAATACATTTGTTTTTTTTTCAGTTGGAGGACAGGCAGGTGAAGTGACTTGTTCACGGTCACACAGTGTCAATAGCAAGATTTGAACCCACAACCTCAAGATGTGATGTCCAAAGCCTTGGAAACTACACGACAGCCAGAGTAGCATGATACAATACTTACTAATAGTCCGTAGAAGCATACCTTATAAAATATTTACTCACTCAGCAAATTATTTTTAGATGCAAATAAGCTCTTCTCAAAGAAACTGAAAAAGTGTGCAAATATTGTGCTTGTGGCAGCCTTTGTAAGAGAAATCGTAAAAATAATGTGATCTGAAATTGAATGATGGGAAATTCATGGAGAAATAGATAATAAAGTAAAGTGCCTTCAACTATATAAAAAGAATATATGGGGGTTATGTGTGAGGGTGAGAGGCAAAGCAAGGGCAAGAAATAGATAGAGGCAATGAAAAGAAGCGAGAACTTCAAGGAATATTTAGTTAGGCAGCATACAATTGTCAAACTTCCATATTCTAAAGGCACTTCTGTTTGTAGGCTACGTCTTTTGTTAGCTGGGTGCGAGTTAAAGAATGCAGTGAAGTTCCTCATTCTGTGTAGCGATTTCAGAGCCTGAAACTGCTTGAGAAATGGCAGGCTCCATGAATACCTCTGCTTCAAAACATATTATAAAATGATGGCTGCTTTAGAAAGCAGCAGCCTAAATGACATGCCTGATAAGACCCGCATCTATAAACTTGGCCCTATCAGGACATTCAACACAATCTTCCATCAAATAATATCCTTGCACCTTTAGGCATATGGAATAATAGCACAAGATAAACTTATTTTCCGAATAATTATAGAATGACCTTCAGAATCATTTGTCAAAAGTCAAATTCTTCATGCATTGATGTGATTCCTGTGCAGTCCCAGAAGGCCTGAATTCAGCACAGAAAGACGGCTTTTTCCCTCTGTGGTTGAAAACCAAAGAAGACAGTAGTATCCCTGTAGGCACTCAAAGGACTCTAGGCTATGATCCACTATTTTGAACCATTTAGCTGCTGCATTATCACTGCTCCTTTCCCCTCATTATTTCCTGCTTATCTTCCAAGCATCACTGCAGAGCCCAAACAGAGAGTTGTAATTACCCAGCCTGCCACCTGATAGCACTTCTTATATCAGATTTATCACACAGGGCCCTACTGCCTCCGTAGTGGAGAAAACTTTGCTCCCAGCACAGCCTGTGATAATTTATCTCACATACATTCATAATTTCTGTTAGGATAAGAGGGGATAACAAAAATAGAAGGAATCCACCTGTGCAGTTTGGCAGGGTTTCTTTTAAGTTCCTACACAAAAGGGCAATCGTTTGCCTTCTTCTTTTAGCTCTCTTTGAATCCTTCTCATTCTACAGAAAATGGAGGTCAGCTCTACAGCACAAGCAGGCTAACACCTTGTTCTGTCCCTCCCCCAGCTGCCTTTAAACAGAAGAGTCAGCCGTGTCCAATTTTGGCCTACAATGAATTCAGTCAACCGCTTGTGACTAAGACGAGAAGAGGCGCACAGTTCTGTGTGGACTTTTTGGTAGCACTTCAGAATCAGACCCTTAAGGTTGGATATAAAACATTTATTAATCCCTTATGCCACATAACATAAAAACTGCTTTGTGCAAGTCTTGGTAAGTAAAAGTAAGTAACTAGTAGACCCATTGTAAAGTGTAGTCAATAATGCTTTGTAAGTCTTAATAACACCTAGCAAAGCATCTGGAAAATTCTTGATGCATATCTCTTTTTTATACTATGTTACACACCTCCAGGAGGTCAGACAGTTCTAGAAAAACGGGGTGTGCACAGTACCCATGAAATGTAGTAGAGGTGTCATCACTGATTCTGCTGTCAGAACACAGCAAACACGATCAAACTTGAGACGCAATCCTTCATGACTGCTGGAATGTGCTTGATTAGAGCTTTGTGACCATTTAAGGATGAATCATGGCGAGCTTTATATTACACTCATAACCTGCAGAAAAATCTCGAAATTTTAAGTTATGTGATACATTCTTAATAAAAGAGAGCTATAAAAATGCTATTAAAATGTATATAGCTGGTTTATATATAACATGGCTGGTCTAAGTATACAATTATTTTAACTAACACAGGCCATTCAGCCCAAAGCAGCTCATACATCCTCACTTACCTAGTATCTGCAAAATTTCATCAAAAAATCTGGGTGTCCTCTGAGAACTGCACTACTTGCAAATGTATCCTATGTACGTATCTATAGTCATCTTTAGTCCACTCCAGTCCCTGTTATTTACTTTGCCTTTGGCCTCTGAACCCTCCTATCTTGCTCTGTTGTAGTCTAAAATAGTGCTTCCCAAACTCGGTCCTGGGGACTCACTGCAGGTTTTTGTTTAGCCATCTTCCATTTTCATTTGGACGCCTATCCTAATTAAGCAAACTGTTATTTCCCATTTTTTATGTTTCAGGGCCAATGTAAAACTTTGGGACGGTTTTGCTGTAGTGAGAAGTCAAGCAAAATGACACCTTTCATTGGCTACCTAAAAATATTTCAATATGCAAGCTTTTGAGGCAACTCAGGCCCCTTCTTCAGGTAAGATGTCAAGTTTTTTACTAAAATGTTCCAAGCAGTTATGTGGAGTCTTTTTTTTTTTTTTACTTTTTAACAATATTTTCATTCTGTTTTTCCCAGTGTTCTGTTAATTTAATCCACTGTTTTCTAATACTGCGGTGGGTTGGCACCCTGCCCAGGATTGTTTCCTGCCTTGTGCCCTGTGTTGGCTGGGATTGGCTCCAGCAGACCCCCGTGACCCTGTGTTCGGATTCAGCGGGTTGGAAAATGGATGGATGGATGGATGGATGGATGTTTTCTAATAGGTGGCTCTGACACTGAAGTAGTTGCAGCCTTTCGTAAGTCAATGTTATTTGTCTGGGTGTCTGCTCTGCTTGTTTTTAATTGTCATTATTAGGATAAAATGAAGGGAGCAAACTACACAGAAAAAGGAAAAATAACAGGAAAACAACTAAAGAGAGTAAATATTTAAAGCTATAGCAAAAACAGAAATATTTATAAATGTCTTATAAATGTAAAAATCACACTGCTGTGCTTTTCTAAATGCAGAATAAGAGAAAAAACAAAATGACCAGCTAATTAAATTAGATCATTTATTATCTACTGTATTTTTATCATTGTGACTCTGGTCAGAACAAAAACCTACATCTACGTGAGGTCCCCAGGACCGAGTTTGGAAACCACAATAGTTGCTTTGCTTTTTGGCATTTGCATTCTGCTCCTGTAACAGCCTTAATTTAGTGAGTTTTTAATTTTTCCACCTTTGATATGTTTTGGTGTTTTTTTACTTTCTTGTATACGAAGTGTAGGGAAAGCAAAAATTCAACCTCGACATTTTAGACCTCCCTGAGTCAGATTTACTTTCTCATAGGAAAAGTATTGTAATCGTCCAAAACTTCGATTTATAGATTTTGATGAATCTCAACGTTTTAGACCTCCCTGAGTCTGAAAATACCATTTTTGGAATTGTGTCTGTTTGTGCGTGTGTGTGTTTGTGTGTATGTAAACACTGTAACTTGAGTACGCTTTTGCTTAGGTCAACCAAAGTTTGCATACAAGTATTAAGTACAAAAGGTAGATTTCTATCAACTTTTGAGCTATTTCTGCTAACCGGAAGTAGTACTTTTTAATTCATGCATCTCCAGAGTTCGATTTATACAACATTACTTTTATAATAATTGTTCAATTTATTATTAATATTATTTGATTTGTTGTTGATGGTTCTTTAATGTACATAATATAAAAATATAATCATTGTGTTGCAGTTTACTCCTCAAATATCCATCCCCCTATCTGAGTATATGAGAAAGTGTAGGGGAGACCACTCCCGATTTTTTTTGAGATTTTTGAGTTTTGCCATTTGATTTAATCCAATCCAGTGTTTTGACATTTTGGCTATCTTTGCTTTCTGCTTTTTGTCTTGTGCTTTGTCTGGTTGGTGGCAGCATGTAGTCAGCAAAGACACTCATGGTTTCATCATATAGCAAACTTCTGTCCTGTCCAGAGTTGCTTCCAGTTTTGTACCCACTGCAGCTGGGACACATATTAGTCTTCCATAACTTTAACCTAAAAGACAGAAAATGGAAGAAACTCACAACACTAAATAAAATTCCATCCATCCATCCATTTTCCAACCCGCTGAATCCAAACACAGGGTCACGGGGGTCTGCTGGAGCCAATCCCAGCCAACACAGGGCACAAGGCAGGAACCAATCCTGGGCAGGGTGCCAACCCACCGCAGGACTAAATAAAATTAAATAAGCTAAATAAAAAATGTTATAAGATTGAGACAAATTAGATATTTGAGACATAATTGAAATGCACAAATATATAGTGCAGCACAAATTAAAAAAAAAAAAGATTGACTTCTAAATTCTAGCAGGTACACAACAACAGTAACATAGACTTGAGCAGCCCTGGATTTCATATAGCACTTTGTAGAGTGTCAGCATTACGACACAACATTGCCTAATCTTGTGGTGAGAGTGCAGGCAAGTAAAGTGTCTCATTCAGGACCTCACACTAGACCAGGGGTGGGCTTTAAACCTGTGACCTTGCAGTTTCCTGTCCATCACTTTACTCATATGGTTATGCTGCCTGCTGGCCTAGGCTTTGCTATCAAATTCTCCAAAAGGTCTTCTGGGAGAAAAATCCCCCAAAAGAGACAGTTGCTTGGTGTCTTGGTGAAAATGGACACATTGTTAACTGATTTTTTTTTCATGCTGCTTTCCTGAACATTTGATACCAGGACTACAAGTCAGTGGAGCAATTAAATGAAGCTTACCTCACAGATCAGATAAGTTCCTTTGCTCAGCATTTCAAGGTTTCCACTAACTAAATCCCCTTTGTTAATCTGAGTTCAGAAAAACTGGCTTTTAAATGCATCATTGGAAACCTAATTTTTTTTTTTTCTTAATGTCATTTGAGGAAAATGTTCTTTTCCTGCTGAAATTTGACAGGCTATGAAAGACACTCCTATTTAAGTCATTTATTATATTGTTATAACTAGACAATTACTTATCGCTTACCTCACAAGAGGCATCAGAACATTTAAATTTAAAAGAGATATGCATTACATGATAGGACTTGCAATAGGAGTCCAATAGTCATTTTCAGCTAATTAGAAAATCCAGAAAAGATCATTTTTTCTGTGATCTTTCTAAGCCCACCTGCTTCCCCTTTCCTTTAAATCCAGCTTACGGTGGCATGTCTGAGTAAGACACTTTAACATCTTTGCAAACAATTTGCTAACCTATATTTGACAAGGGCTTAACTTTCAAATAGATAGAGAAGGGCAGAGTTTCTAGTTTGGACTTTCTTCTTCAATCACCTTCCTGAAATAAGCTTGTTACTGACACCCATATTTTGCTTCAATCTTATCACCTAAAATGTTTCCAAACTAATCAAAGAATATGCTAGTTGCAGGTTGCTTCTTTGTTGTGATGTCAGTGTAAAAGGGTATAGAAAGCATAAACCATTGAGCCTCCATAGGTGGAGGTAGAGGCCTCTATTTTGTCAGGAAAGTTAACAAGCTTTTTAGTTTTAATATCCTTCAAAAAATTATTTATTACCAGAACGTACATACGTCTGCCAACCAATAAGCATCTCAACTACAGGAATAATGAGTGATTTAATAAGCATCAGTATTTGTTTTTTTTTTTTTTTTTTTAAGACAACGGTGCAGTTTCTTGATAATGAACAACGAGAGATTCAATTGCTGTCTTTTTACTAGTTTCTCAAACTCTTTCAACCATTTCTCAAAGGCTTGTGAGAAGATCACTGATAAGAAAGAACCTCAAGCCAGTGGAAAATAAACACGCCTGAAATTTCCTCCCTTTAAAGAGGTGTGGCAGCCTAAAGCTTTGATGAAAGTAGCAGTTTAAAACAGGGAACAGAGAAAAGCAATGCAAATTAAATTATCAAACAGAAAGGAGATTAGAAATCCCAGTATTGGAAATATTGTATCAAATGAAGTATGAACCCTGTCAGAAAATTAAAGCCCCATATCTAGACACAAATCTAAATGGCAACAAAAAAGAAAATACAAAAAACACTGCAGTCAATTAATACATTAATTGACACTTAACTTATAAAATAAATAAATAAATTATTGACACTTGCAGCATTTTTCTAAAAATGTAGAAATAGATAAAGTTAGAGCTATAGAAGAGAGCTATAACAAAGGCAACTGTATGGAGAACTTGCAAATCCTGTACTAGGGACAGAAGTGGAAAAGTCCAGGAATTCTTTATTAATGAATGGTAAAGATGTTGAAGTGATGGTTAAGGAGATGGCGGGAGCTCAAAAAATGACCGATAGCAACAAACAGACTGATTTCCATCTGGAAAATAGGTCTTTAACAGTGCTGTCACACATTTTTATGGAAACATTTGTAGAGTAACAAGCAACTGATGCAAAGTTCTGATGTGATTTTTGAGTGCACGCAATCCCTATTTTTTATCCTTCATTCCAGGTTTGATGGGTGGGTCACGGACATTAAAAAGAAGAGAGATATGGAATACTTGCCCCATCCCAAAAGCTACGCACTTTGAAATGTCCCTTATAGTAATCATATTTAGAAAATCACAACTTTCATGAAAATCTTCTTTGATTGACTATGAACTATTTTATAAAATACTAGATGACCCACGCAGCTTCACCTGTGTAGTAATGAAACATTTAAAAAATGAAATAATTTGTATTGAGAAGAATTTATATTGATAGCTTTCATATTCAAGGGCCTCTTGATATACAATATTTTTGGTTTTGCTATCAAGGGTGAGAATGTAGCTGTGATTTCTTTGGCAAAAATGTAAAAAGATGGCAAGGTATCTCTGGCCAAGCAGAAAGTAGGTACACTCCAATGTCAAACATTGCCACTGTATCTGAACGTGTTCAGCTCTGATAGGAGAGCATCCCATGCATGGGGAGATGAGCATGTGGCCGTGATATCTCTGCCAATGAGCACGTACCCTCTAAAACACACGTTGCTATGATCTCTCTCTCAAAAACGTCAAACATTACTCTTTAACAATCTCTAGACGATAAGTATCACTCAGGTATCACTAGCTAAGCCGAGGCAGGGTATGCTCAAACACATGGCAAGAGGTACAGCAACGCGAACAGAGGCTGGCACGTGAATGGGGATGGCCCTGCCCAGCTCCCTACACCTGAGGGCCCTTTACCAAGAACAAAATAGTGCTGCAATCAAACTATAATACTTAACGCATTGAGAGAAGTCGCAAAATCAACTGGAATGTTCAAATCAAATTATAGAAAAAACCCAATCTAAATCCATTAAGTAGTTCTCCCATGAAAAGCAGACAGATGTTGGATTTTATATATAGAGAGATTGTAAGATGCCTTGATTGTTTGGTCAAGGTTAGTAGCAAGGATAACAGACATGATGAGATGTTACTTTCAAAAGTTTATTATTGCAGCTGAAATTTCACCTTAAAGATCCCCTTTTACAGAAAGTTCTACCATTATGGTAAATTTTCAAACATGACATCTAAAGAACAATAAAATATTTAAGTTACAAATTTGTAATAACAAATTATTTAAATTAACATTTTATCTAGAAAGTACAATTGTACACTATGGTGTAATGACTGTCTGGACATTTCTCCCATAGGATGGACACATTCCTACTGCATCTCCCATAAAATTCTGGAAAGAACTGCTGGTAAGGCATCTTAGAGTAACCAGGACTTGCAGTTCTAGGGTCAGGGACACTGAGGTCTTGTTTTAATTTTAACGGAGACATGGAGTGTAAATGTCATGCTTTTTTAAAACAGCATATTTTAGTATTTCCTCCTTACTTACACTGTCAATATTTATTTTCAATAATTATTTGTCATTTTGTTTGTTTGTCTTTGTTGAAGAGAATTTCTTTAGGACACAGCTTGAACTATTATCTGCTTTAGATGCACTGATTCTCATTCAACCACAACTTTTTTCAAGAAATCCAGTTACAGACTGACAAACTCTTATGAGTGGGGTAAGTCCAATCTCACAGGTGTAAGATGTTCAATAAACATTTGTATACTGTATGTTGCTCATTTTTGCACAGTAAATTAGAAAAAATTTCGTGGGCTAAGTGCACGTCTTATTGTTTGTATTCATTCATATTTCCCCTTATTTCACTTTCTGTGAATTATTGAATTTTTTTCTTCTTAAAACATTGGTCAGCAAATCATCTGAGAAATGTATGTTTACAGAAGGTACGTCAATGTAAAGTGAAGTACTGTATTTGTAAGCGGCATATCATCATGTCAGTTGCTGTGATACCAAATGGTATTTCCTGCACATTCACTTTGAAGGTGGGACTGCTCAAATTAAAGGTTACGTCAACCTTCGCAAGTCTGTTTCCTGTGTAAGTTAAAAGAAAACCTGAAAAACATCCCCTTTCACACATATCTCAGAAACAACTAATTACTACGTTTTTCCATATTTTTGAGCATTTACATTTTCTTTCTTTCAGATAATCCTTCAGACTTGAATTTGAGTTTACTACTTAGAATTTAAGAGTTTCAAAATTCTCTGATCCTGACAATCCAATCGGGGCATCACTATAAAACCAGATAATTATCACGTCATGCAATGTTTTACAGTGATAAAAAACAGAGCCCACCATTTAGTGGCAATTTTTCTGTGAAAAAACAGAATAACACAAAACAACCACTTAACCAAACACAAGGGAAACATGTGATGTATTTAAATTTGTCCCAGAAAACTGGGTTTGATGCTTTGCTGTTAACTGTTTAGTCATAACCAACTCTTTGTGACCTGATGGACTTTAACATGGCAGGCCTTTCTATCCGAAACTGCTTCTCGTCAAGGCCATATGCATTGTCTCAGTGATGCTGTCATCCTCTTTTCCTTTTGCCTTCAATTTTTTTCAAAATGGGAGTCTTCCCTAAGGACTAGTAACAAAGTAACCATGCTTGTTACCTATTTTTAATTTGACATAGATCTGGTTTATCTGCCATTTTTTTATACAGAATATAAAAAAAATTCTAGATAGATTAATGGGTAGCATAATGACACAGAAGTTGAACAAATGTTCGATCCTGGTATCTGTTTGGAGTTTATTTGTGTCCATATGCACTTTCCAGATGTTAAGATAATTGATGACTCTAGTTGTCCCATTGTTATTAAGTGTGGGTATGTTTGGGGGTAAACTCAGTGGCATGAAGGGATACCATCTATGATCCAAATATCAAAGGCTTTCAGGAAAATAGAGGAATGAATGAGTAAATTAATAAATAACAAGCATCTAGGCAGTAGTCAAAAGAAAAAGTAAAAAACGTGATTGTAATTGTTCACTTTTTAATATATCTGAACAGACAAACATTCGATCTTCAAGCAAACAGAGCCTCCAAATAAATGACATACACTTGAACAAAAACACAAGGAAAATTGGGTCTTTCAATCATTTATTCAACAAAATATCCATATGTATAATGGTCTACTGAGTAAGAACTGAGTACACCCTTGGCCTCTGAAACTAATATTGCCACCTTTAGTAGAAATTACTTCTTGTAGGTGTTTTGCGTAACCACTGACCAGTCTCTGCCATCAACCATTTCTCCATGCAAAATTCCTTCAATTAAAAGACATTTGTGGATTTTCTTGCATGTATTGCTCATTTCATACCCCCCTACAACATTTCAATGGTAATAAAATCAGGGCTTTGAGAAGGCAAATCCATAACCTTCTTTTTGAGCCTTGGTGAATTTTCTAGTGTGCTTCAGATTATTATTGTCATGAAAGGTCCATTTCTGTTTCAACTTGAACTTTCAGACAGGTGGCCTCACTTTCTCCTCAAGCACACTGATATGATGCAGAATTTGTAGTTGACTCGATTACTGCAGGCTTACTCAAGCCCTGAAGCAGCAAGGCAACCACAAACCGAAACATTTCCAACATCATGCTTTACAGTTGATATGAGGGTCTTCTTCTGAAGTGCTGTCTTCAGTTTGTGCCAAACATGTCTACAGTTACTGTGGCCAGACAAATTGTTCCAGATCGCATTGTTCCAAAAGGCCTGGTCTTTTCCTACATGTTCAATGGTAAACTGTTGTCTTGCTGTAATGTTCTTTTTCAGACAGCAAAGGCATTTTCCTGGAACACCTCACTTGCAGATCAAATGAGTGCAATCTCTTTCTGATTGCAGATGCATGCACTTTGACACCCACCTTTGCAAGAGATGCACATCCAATGATGAAATATTGAGATTCTTGGTGAATTCTTTTAGTATCAAATTGTCAACTATTGGGCTGAATTTGCTGGGCCAGCCAATCCTAGACAAATTATCAGCTCTCTCTGGATCGATTCGCAGCCGAGTGTGAAGCGGCTGGGATGAGAATCAGCACCTCCAAATCCGAGACCATGGTCCTCAACCGGAAAAGGATGGAGTGCCCTCTCAGGGTTGGTAGCAAGATCCTGCCCCAAGTGGAGGAGTTCAAGTATCTCGGGGTCTTGTTCACGAGTGAGGGAAGAATGGAGCGTGAGATCGACAGGCGGATCGGTGCGGCATCCGCAGTAATGCGGGCGTTGCATCGGTCTGTCGTGGTGAAAAAGGAGCTGAGCCGCAAGGCGAAGCTCTCAATTTACCAGTCGATCTATGTTCCTACCCTCACCTATGGTCATGAGCTATGGGTAGTGACCGAAAGAACGAGATCGCGAATACAAGCGGCTGAAATGAGTTTCCTCCGCAGGGTGTCTGGGCTTTCCCTTAAAGATAGGGTGAGAAGCTCAGTCATCCGGGAGGGGCTCAGAGTAGAGCCGCTGCTCCTCCGCATCGAGAGGAGTCAGATGAGGTGGCTCGGGCATCTGATCAGGATGCCTCCTGGACGCCTCCCTGGTGAGGTGTTCCGGGCACGTCCAACCGGGAGGAGGCCCCGGGGGAGACCCAGGACACGCTGGAGGGACTATGTCTCTCGACTGGCCTGGGAACGCCTTGGGATTCTCCCGGAAGAGTTAGAAGAAGTGGCCGGGGAGAGGGAAGTCTGGGCATCTCTGCTCAAGCTGCTGCCCCCGCGACCCGACCTCGGATAAGCGGGAGACAATGGATGGATGGATGGATGAAATTTACACCAGGGTAAAGAATAAGAAACATAGATGGACAAGGGATGGATAATCTACTCCAGGTGTGGGCAGCAGCTGTAAGGCAGTGGGTGACCAACCTGTCTAAAATTCCAAGTAAGCTTGTCCGCATGTCTAGGAAAATAGGATACAATTTACTATTACTAGACAATTTACACAATAGTCATATAATGAGTTTCAATTTGTAACTAAGCCCTAAAATAAATATAAAGTGAGGTTAATCCACATTTTACTCAAAGTACAGTGATTTTGGATTTGGATTAAAAAGAAAAAGGTTTCATGCATTTGAGAAAGAAAACACATTAAAGTTTAAATCATTGCTTTTGGATTGCTAAACCTACAAGGCAAGTTGTAATGAACACAAAACAGTTAATATCTCATTTTTCTTTATGTAGATTGAAGAATTGCATTCAAGCAAAACTGAAAGCACAGATTTCTTCAGCTAAAGCCAATCTTTTTACCTGACCTGGGCACACAATTTTAATTTAAAAGCACACACATCCACACATTATGTAATCCTACAAGAATTAGCTGCTCAGATTGTGACTCATACAGTAGGTCTACTGTAACTTAACTAAAATTTCAACAGATAAAAAATGATCAAGTATGAATATTTTTGAGACCAGCTCTTGCTTCTGATCCCTGACATCTGTTAGCACACAGATTTTGAGTTCACAAATTCATATAGACACTGATATAATATACTATATTTAAGTAAAATATTTAAACACACATCATAAAATGTAAAATTACAGTAGGCAAAAACCTAAAAAAGCTAATGTCTTATCTGCTCACTTAAACACAGTAGCCAAGAGCAAAATTTAGCTGTGAAGTTTGTCAGGACATAAAACTTACCTGATCTAATGGCAGACACTCTCCCTTTCAGATTTTCTCCTTTTAAATGAGAAACTATACACTGGCCAGGCTTCAGTCTCACTAATTTAAAAAAAGATTGTCCTTTTAAATTTGTTGTGAAGAATATGTGATCAAAGGGTTATAGAAATACACATAAAGTTTTCTTGTGATGTTGTCTCATTTTGGCCCCTTTTGACGTAGCTCTTCTGAAAAGACATAAATTCATCAATGTGGCATAGCAAACTCTTGCATTTCCCAGTTTATTCTAGAAAATGGACCTAGATTACCTGCTCATGGATAATTATTTTAGGAAAAGGGATAGAGTCTCCTATCAGAGTATTATAGAGTGCAGCAATGATTAGCAAACATCTGGGAAATGGTGATGAAAAATCAGAATAAGAACTGAGGTCAGAAGCACAAAGGAACAGAATAATCTTTCTACTAAATCAAACCAATAACCAGAGAACACTGTCAGAAATCCAAAACAAAATATTAATATAGGAGTTCTTTACACAAAACTTTTCTATTATTGTGAATCACAAAAATGTTGGTCTTAATATCTGGATGCATTCTAGATGTACCACGTTCTCCATTATAATTGTCATGACCGCCATGATGGCATGGGTAACATAACTAGTGCATAGCAACAATCCAGCATCAACAAAAAATAGCAGTACCCATGAAAAACACACACATGGAACAGTGGCACCCATGCAAAACAAATGTGCAAAATGACAGCAAATACGACAAGCAAATACACAAAATGGCCACTCAATGACATCGTAAAAATAACAATGAAATATCCACAAAAATGAGAACAAATATAACTAACACACAAAAAGAAAACTAAGCAAATCAGACAAAAGTCAAATGTGGTCCTAACAGTAGCGAGTATAGCTCACTTGGATGAGTTTGCTATATTTACATGAGGCCTTCTGTGCTCTTCAGGAAGTGAATTTACCAAATAAGGAAACCCACAAAGCAAGAAAATACAGACATACAGCTGAAATTGTTAGTCTTATCCTATAACTTATAATGGCTATGTCTTCACTCACACCTATTGCCCTGCCATCTTTTTTTGTCATTGCCCTGGCAGCAGGAATTTCTGTGGGAAGTTTCTTTTTAAAAAGCTCCCTACTTCCTTTTGTGATTTTGTAACCTTTTTTTTCAAACACTCAATTTTTTATATGTGCTTAATTTTGATCAGTGTTTGTTCTTGGAATTTTTGTCTATTTTTTTTTTTGTTTTGTTTTTACTTTGGATTGTTTTGGGACGCTCATCCACTAAATCTTGGCTCATTAGGACCACATCTGTGTCCCCCAAACTCCAGTCCCATCAAATAAAGTGCACATTTAAGGAAAATTTAAGAATTTACTTTTTAAAATTTTGATCTTACACACATTGAGGAAAGAGTGACCTTTTAAAAAATGGCTTTCCAATATGATTATCCTATTCTAATTAAGTTTACTGTTTCAAACAGTAGTAGTCTGAAAGTCTTTTTGGGAATACAGAAGAGACTACCTTCAAAGATATTTGGTGCTGAATCTTTAATGACAATCATTGAGCTCTAGTTAAATTCATTTGATATTCTCTCATTTGAATTCTCATATGGGTAAGCATGGAATAAACTTTATAAAAAATAAAAAGATCACTTAAAATGTTCTATATTTTGATTACCTCCTGTAGTGACAGTTCTGTATTTAGTACATTTAGTATCAGTATAATCTAAACTTGTATGTTAAGCACTACACTCAGTGAAGAGCACTATACAAAAAATAAGTTGAATTGTTTTGTATTGTAGTGACAGGGATTGCATAAATCTTTGTAAGCACAATGTTTTTTTTAATGAATGTGACCTATTTTCTTGTGCCACCAGCCTTTAAATGTGATAGAAAATGATTATTCAGTACATTGATATTGTAACAATCACCTAAAGCAGAAAAACAGAGACATTCCACACAATGAGCAGTTCAGTCTTCAGACAATCTAGCATAATTATTTTTTTTAACCTAGCAAACATCTTTGCTGTTGTGGACCTCCACCACCCCTCATATGAAGGATGATTGTGCTTTGACTTCTTTTATGAGCTCAAGAGTTTCTTAGCTCAAAGTCTTGAAAAATCTGAACATGTCCACTTGAGAGAGAAATCCCTATAACCCCAGCTTAATAAAGAAAAGGGCCACAAAGAATCTTTATAAATAAAAACATTTACTAACACAAAAATGCTCTTGAACAAAAGAAGCCCAGTGGAACACAAAATTCAAAGGAGTTGCCTGAAACAATAAGCAATCCAAAACAGAATCCAGAAATCAAAGCTAATATATCACTAAAGCACAGAAAAAAAATCACAAGTAACACTCATCAACTCCCAAGTGCTTTCGAATTAACTGTGCATTGTCCCTGCCTTTATAGGACTGATGGGCAGGTGGCCATGTCTCTTGGGGAACCACAAAACACAAAGAACATAACCCATGCATAATAAAAAAGCAAACAATTAACAAAAGTAAAGGTAGCATATATAAAAGACTCAAAAATGAACAAAAAAGACATTAAACCAGAATGTGAACCCCATCCTTGGGAGGATTCCTGGCTGAAATATAAAACCTTCATTCATCCAAAGATTTCTGGCTACTCATCATCCTCTCTCCAGAATGCTGTTTCTATCCTCATTGCTCTTTACACCTATCGCTGATTACTCAGTTTTGCTTATTTATATTCCACCGTAGGGTTGCCCAATCCACTGAAAAGATCTCCTCAGAAGGTTTGCCAGATTGGTTAGAGACATTCAGGTAGGTGGCCCTAACCCATTCTTTAAGCGCTCAGACAGCTGGCTGCTACAATATGTTTAAGTGAGATTAGCAAGTATGGACACATAGAACTTAAATGAGTATAACCAGATAAAAGGATTATCAGGAAAATACCCTTGTAAAGATATACCAAGAATGTAGACTTGTAAACAGATGTTTAGAAGCAGATTCAAAAATTATACATGACATTAAATCAACAAAACAATATTCCAAATTTTTAGAGGGAGAAAAAAGTATTAGTCATATTCTAACAAGAAAGTCCATCTATCCAGAATCATGCGAGAATAGCAAAAGGGTTCTGATTGTTGTAATTCTCCACTACTCCAGAGGTTGGCACTGTGTCCTAATGCCTTTTCTCTTCCTCACTCTGGAGACAGGAAGATTGGCGGCTAGAACACCACTGATGTCACTTCCAGTGCCTGTCCACCTGTACCCGCCTCTTCCTACCAAAAGCACTTAAAACCAGAAGATCTGCCATCTTGAGGCAGTTCAATTGAGAACTTGCATTTGGAAAGATGTCTTCACAATTATTTGTGTTTTCTTCATTTTGTGCAAATTTCAATTACATGGCATCACCAGGGTGGTGCCCCAACTCTTAATTGTATTCTGTTTATTTCTTACACCCACTTAAACAAAGTCAGGGTCATAGGGAATGGAAGCAGACACAAAAGCATTGGCTAGAAGGAAATAACTAACCTTGGAGGGTTTGCTAATCCAGCAAAAACAGTTTTTTTTTTACAATAAAATGGGTTGGACCATTAGAGAGCATGGTTATTAATTTAAAACATTCTCTCTACCACTAACAAGGAACATCCTATATCAATCTCTGATTTACTTTACAAATAAAAAGTCCATTTAAAATGTTTTTAACATAGATGTAATCTCTGATAAGTATATAACTATATTTGTTCTGAAAAATTACAAACATTAATGTTAATCTTACATACCAAGGTTATTGAATCTTTAGTCATATTATGAATAAAATATGTATAAGCCAAATTTCCCCCTGGGGACAAGTAAAGTTCTATCTATCTATCTATCTATCTATCTATCTATCTATCTATCTATCTATCTATCTGTCTGTCTGTCTGTCTGTCTGTCTGTCTGTCTGTCTGTCTGTCTATCATAAGTCTAGAACAGGGGTGGGCAATGTCGGTCCTGGAGAGCCGCATTGGCTGCAGGTTTTTGTTCCAACCCAGTTTCTTTATGAGAAGTCAATTATTGCTGATGAAGCACTTATTGCTTAAGTGACATTTTGATGCTTCATTTTAGTGGTCATGTTTGTTAAGGTTCCCCACCCTTAATTGCTTATTTTAATCTTAAAGAACTGCATTCACTGTTTAATGGCTCCTTATTAGCAATAATATGTACAGTATATGACAAAGCAGCCAGCAGTTCTCAATCTAACTTTTTTCCATTTACATCTCTTTGGGTTCATCATGCAATGTTTGATTTAATGAAACACTTAATAGAAAAAATGTGACAGACTGAAAATCAAACATTTTAGCCTTCAAATCATTTGGATGACATCCTTGGAAAGGGAAAAATCTATGTTATAAGAACCTTACATTGCAGACTAGCAAGCCAAAAAATTAAATAAGGTCTGAGATTGGCAAGTATTGGTTACTAATTAAGCAATTGGGTTGGAATGAAAACCTGTAGCCACTGTGGCTCTCCAGGGCCGACAATGCCCACCCCTGGTCTAGAACATTAATGCTACAAAAGTTGTATCACACACATACAGTAATTCTAGTATAATTAAATCTTAGACTGATGGTGCAGTATTAATCTAATGTAAGCCAGATCAAAAATCATATCTAAAAAGGAGCCAGAGCTAGAAATACAGACCTAGCAGGACACCTGAAAAGCTGTAAGACAACTTTGATGGTAGCAGTCAAGCAAAGGTCACAGGTATCCCTGAGAAACTTAAAGAACTTAGTTGCTGATGGGTAGACATTAAAGAATGAGGAATTTTCCTTCCATTTAGTTTTTACTTTTGAAAAGGAGTTCCTGGTGCTAGAGGGAAGAACATTATTACAACATACTAAAGAAAAAATGTGCAGCAAATATGTTTCAGTGATTCTCATCTGTTAATGTGACAACTGCTACTGCAGTGACTTCTGTCTTATTTACTTGTAATTTTTCCATGTCTTCAATTCTGATACAAATACAGTAATCTCATATTTCAGAGAAGACGGTCAGGCCAGTTTGATTTTTACTGAAACAGATTCACAGGTAGTGTGGTGTAGAGCTTAAGACCTTGGATTTCAAAAACTGGAGTTGTGGGATCAAATCTTGCTACTGAGACTGTTTGACTATAAACAAACCAACTCTCCACCCTGTGCTCCAACTGGAAAAAAACAAAATAAATGTAACCAATTGTATCTAAAATGTTGTAACTCACCTTGTATAGAGGTGTCAACCAATTGTATAAATAGTACAACCCACTGTGAGATCTCAAATGATCATACAAAGCACTTTTATTGGACAGAAGGTCAGGTTTATGCACCTTCACTACATGTGTATCTATTCCATATGATTTTTTAGATGGGTGTAGGTCAAAACACAGCAAATAATTTTTTTTTCTGTAAATGCATAAAACTAGAAAACAAACTTAATGTTACTTGTCATTCTTTTATTTAGCACAAAAAATATGCCAACAGTGTAAGTAAAATTTACTTGACAAAAATTTTAAAAATAAGCTAAATTATCTAAATATTAATCTTACAATAAGGGAAAGAACCTTTAATGGGATGATATAAAAAGTTTTCACTTGCTTATATTTGATTCTTTGCAGTATAAACATTCCTAACACATTTCTAAGTATAAAATATGGGGGTTATATGGCTTTCAAAAAACTTGCAAAATAAAACTACTTATTTGGTGAATGTCCAGCACACACAAAATCCAAAAAAATGCAATCTACAAAATTATCCAGATTTCATCACATTCATTTTTTAACAAATACACCATAATCTGCCTAAAGGCAATGGCTAAAGGGAAAAAAAACAGAAGTATTATAGATAAGCACAAGAGGTATTTAGTAGGTTGTACATTTTGATAAATACTAAATTTAAATAAATTAAAAAGGTGATGTTATTAATGCATTACATCCCTTTAACTGATTTTCTATTAAATGGAGAGAAAGCTTAGTTTAAACTTTGTGTTCCAATTTGCTATTCCAATGGAGTGAAACCATATTTTATATCATACATAGCATAGTGGGACTCACAGGACAAGCATCTAGCTCTGCTACTGGATGTTTAGTTCTGCTTCTGCTCAAGTCCTTTCCACTTTTCACTCCATACTGACCGTTGCATACTAAAATTCTCCAAACTAACACATTAATTGTGACTTACCCTTCTACTTTAGACCATGTCTATTTTGTGAAAAAAAAATCTTGTTTTTCACCTTGCAGTTCAGTGAAGGAGTCATCCCATGGCTACTTTTCTCAAGGAGATAAAAAAAAAAATTACGGAGTTGGTGGATTCTTTAAAATGTCAGGCTTCAGCAAAAACGATTTCTTCTAAGCTGGACTCACTAAAGTCAAATCTTACTAAGATGGTGGACCGTCAGGCCACAATAATTGAGGCTAATCTGAATAAGGATTGGCCTGGAAGCAAACAACTTATTCACCTTTGTCTGCCGGCCTTTGCCTCATATTTGTCCAGGTTTTTTCAACCATGTATTTTTAGGGGTGTTTTTTCTTATCTTTTTAGGGAGTCAAAGCTGGGAGGACTGTCAAAAAACAGGGCCCTTTAAATCTCATTGAGGCATTCCTTGTGTGATTTTGAGCTATGCAAGAAATACTGTATATTGTTGTTGATGTTGATGTAGAGAGAGGACACAAAGGGTCTACAGCACATGGAATAATACTTCCTGTCCTCCTGCAATTCTAATGTGATATATTGATTACCAGGACCACCAAGAAGGCTCAAGACCTCGTTTGAATGAAATAAAGTTTATTTTTGCCAGAATGTTAGAGCTGCCAGGAAAGTAATGAATGTCCCAATCAGAAGAATAAAAGGAATAGGGGTAACACCTTTCCTGGTTTTCCCTGTTCATCTCAACCTTTCATTTGGAGGTCAGAATGACTTTAATGATACTACAGCTAAAGCTCTTGGCCATTTTGAATCACTCAACACTTTCCTGGCTTAATGCTCCCCACCTGTAATAATTAGTTCAGAGATCACATTGTTACCATAGTTATTTCTAGCTTCCATGCTTTTCGGACCTTCCAACTGTGAATGATTCTGACCACAGAGTGTCAGGAACTCAGTTTTACATTTCATCTGAAGGACAGTGCCATATTTATAGCACAGTATCCCATCACTGCACCGGGGCATTGGGATACAAATACAGATCACATGGTAATCGCCTCCTTCTGGCCTCACCAACACCTCTTCCAGCAGCAACTTTAGCTTTTCGTAAATGGTGTCCCATCCAAGTACTGGTGGGCCTAAACATGCTTGTCTCCTTTCTCAAATCCTTAACCTTCCTGGAACTTTTGGAGTCAGAGATCTCTGCACTGGGAAATCTCCTGATGGTTGTTCTGGAAGCAGCTCTATGCCCCTCTTTTCTATTTACTCAATTACAATATTGGTACCTCCTACTTTTACCCTTTGCTTAATTCTGTTTTGATCATCATCATATTTATCAACAAAGTAATGACCCCACAGACTGCTCTGGTTACCACCTGTTATCACTGATGACAATCTGTTGCTTAATGTGCTTGCTCATCTGCTGCAGACAGTGATTTCTGAGCTTATTTGCTCACATTAAAATGGCTGAATCAAATCTATTCATGTGGCCAACAACGTATCTTTTTGCATTTTCTGTATAATGCTTTTGCCCAGCACTTTCCAGCTGCTATTTTCACCCTAGATACAGGGAAGGTACTTGGCAGACTGAATTGGTTCTTTTGGAGGAAGGTCCTGGCTAGAATGGGCTGTGGTGCTAACATGATTCAGACCTTTTACTACTCCCCCTCTTATAATTCAACTCACAATGCCAACACAATCCCACAACCTTTTGATTATTTCAGGGAGCCTGGTAGGGTTGCCACAGACCTCTTGCCACAGACCTTCACAATTTAGTCCAGGACACCCTCGTATTGGAAATTGAAATACTATTCTACTTTATCTTGGCAATGCCCCTACTGGTCTTCCCCATGCCCTCAACCCATTTAACACCCATGAAGCCTTGTATGGGCTTAACAGTAAATGGTCTAAACCTTCTCTTCTCCCATTGAACCCCGCCTGTCATGTTTTTTTCATTTCATTTCTTCTCTCCTAGAACATGGTCTTTCATATACCTGGGATTGGACATCTCTGCTGTGGTCCAAAGGCAACCTTTACTACATTCTGAAGCATGTCAGAGATTTCATTTGTGTTTGATCATCCTGCTCTTTCTTGTTTCAGACCAGACTGACAATTATAAAAATTAATTTGCTCCACAGAATTAATTTTGTTTATTCTCTACTCCCTCATTCTTCTCATTCAAATTACCTGCACATCATTAATTGTCATGCTTCTTCATTCGTGTGGAATCACAACAGAATATCTGTGAAATATTCTATTCTAATCTGTGATAGATCAGGTAGGAGTTCCTTCCTTTTGACTTTGAATTATACCATATCCTTGCCCTCAAGCTGATCTGCAGCTTGGTCACCAATTCACAGAATCCCCCCTTCCTAGAACTGCCCAGTCTCTTGACCTTTTTTTTTCAAAAAATTAAAGACCCTCTCTCCTGTTGTTGGCTCTATCCTCTCTAATGCCCTTCAGACATGGAGACTGGTTGAGAAATTGATGAACTCATTGCTAAGATGACACATCCACAACTAAATATTGGTGGCTGCATTATATCCTCTTCCCCATGCTTCCAGTTTTGGAAACATTTTTAATGTCTTCTCTCTCTCTATAAATTTTATTCTAATGTCAGGCCTGAACTGTTTTACTGTTTCAGGTTTACTCTGCAAGACCAGCACTTTAGCAGTGACCAGTCATTAGGTTTAGTCAATGAGTACATTACTGGTTATCAGGATCAAGGATAGCCTTCCTCCTGCCACAACCTGGAAAATGAAAAAAATTAGGTTAGAACAGATATGTTGTTAAACAAGCAAAGAAAAAAGAAACATTGTAGCAAAGCTGAAAAACATATCAAAGACTCTTTGCAAAACTATATTAAATAAAATACAAGGGCAGTATGAAGCAAAACTAGAGAAAGAGGGAGAGAGTGAGACAGATTATTTAAAAGAATGAGTTAAAGAGCAAGTAAAATTGGAACAGAGACCTTGAGGCTATTCTACTGCTTCTATAAGCAAACTGTGTCATGTTCTGCTTGTGCAATAACTTTTACAGTGCGTCTAACTAGTTGTGCTCATTCCTATCTTCTTTACAGGGCCATCCAGTTTCCATTGTGTCATATCTCCTATAAAAATCTTCTCTTTCTTGTTGTGTTAAAAATTTTAGAAATGTTAAAAACAACAAGGGACCTTTCAATCTGTTAAATTACTTTGCTTACCTAACAACTACATTATTCTAAAATTACATCCAAACATTTTCCATATTTGTGAGGATTTCTGCTTACACTGCATAGCTTACTAATTTCTTCCTTTGTGTGAAGAAGTGTGCCTTGGTTTCAGTTCCTAATCTTTGCTTAAAGGCCAAATAGTCACAATATTCCTGGGCCAAAACCAAACTGTTGAATATCTTTGTTTGGGCAGTAGATGACATCCAGTAGTCCAGTACTGGCACATCATTAAGTGTCATGCTTCTTCATTCCTTTGGAATGGGACATGAACAGTTTATTTTATTAATTATTATAAGTGCAAACTTAGCAAGAGTTTCTCACTGCAACAATCTCGCCAGTATCATAATAACTACAGAGTTTTGTCCAAAAGTGTCAAAAATACATCAGCAGAAGACAACTGTGTGAATACTGGGAAGATGGAAAAAAAACACATTTTCACTCTCTGATTTCAATCTGTGAATGGCATCTATAATTGGAGATGCATTTTTATGCAGAATTATGCCAGAGCAGTCCTGATGATTGTCAACCTTATCTTGTCATCAAAGATTGACTTGCATGTTAATAGAATGTAATAATTACATTGCTTACGGTTAACAAAAGCAGCTTCATTCTGGCTAAGTGCCCTTATTACAAAATGAGTGCATTAAAGTGTTCCGATTACATTAGGAAAATGGATGCTGGAGCAAATTGCCTTTATATGTTAGTAACAACATGTTATGTTATATGTATATGCACCCACACCATACAAAAACTGAATGCAGCACTTCTTCAGTTGGCTAAAGGCTTCCTGCAAATCGGGTATGATATGAGTGAAGCTTGGCTGAGATATTCCTGACCTGTCGGCAATTTCCCTCAGAAGTGACAACAGGTAGTCTAAACTGAAGGAAAAAAAACAAAAACATTCATCAGTGCAAATACACAGCATTGGTCCTCTTAAAAGGGAACAAAAATACAGCCTGTGCATCATATTCATCACTTTTAAGCTTTGATATGTTTGTCATGTCAACACAAGTTATAATAACAGCTGGGTGATATGAATTATTATGCTTGTGAGTCATCATTTATCTGATTTGGCTGCATTTCCCTACTTGATCAATGGTGTCATCATTTCCCAGTTTCTCCAAAATGTTGCATACGCATGGGTCAGAGTTGTTGTAAATATATGCATATTCCCCTGTCAAGATTTATTTTATAAATCCCAGCATTTGGATGGGAAGTTGCATACGCACTGTTTTTATGCATATGCCAGCTTTATAAATGAGGCCCCAGATGTTGAGGGTCTTGGGTGCTGTAAAGGTCAATAACCAGTTCCTTGATTTTGCTAACGTTAAGCTGTAGGTGATTCTTTTTTGCACCAAGAAACAATATATCTCATTAGTGCACAATCATTGAAATTTTCTGCAAGAGACGTGACCTGGTGAGATGTACAGGGTGCGCAAAAAAGATGGCAGGGCTATTCCTTGTTGTGCTCCATTGTTGCCCCATGACCCCTGGAAATGACATATTTTGACAGTACTCAATCATTATATTCAGAAGTTAAATATGGTGTCCTGCAAGACTCAGTACTAGGACTTTAATGCTTTCACTTTACATGCTTTTATTGGGAACTATCATTAAAAAACCTAACATTAGTTTTCATTTGTATGCAGATGACACCTAAGTATATGTTCTTTTAGACAAAATGAAATTTCTCAGTGTCATTAATTAATTTTGTTACTGAGTTAATGGAGTGGATGGATGAGAACTTTACTTATTTTTCTACATATTAGGAAGTTTTTCGAAGTACATAAAACCTTTCTTAGAAACACCATGACTCAGGAGAGGTTGAATGAATTGGCCATGCTGAGATTGGTGACTGAAATGACTCAATTTAATCAGAAAGTAATTAAAGGAATTTTCAGGCCTGAAGAAAAGGAGGGCAACATTTATGTTCAAGTACTGCTACTGGGCAGTATGTAGGCAACGGTACAGTTTCTCGGTGTGTTTTTTTCATTTCTTTTCTCCTGAACTATGAAGTGCTGCTTCAGACAACCATTTTGTGCTTGTTTTTCATGGCTACAACAATACTGTAATGGTGCTGACACGTTGCTTAAGACTGGGGATGAGTCACCAGAAGACTGAGCAAGACCACGCAAATGAGCAGCTTCAGAGCCAGCTGCAGGGGAGCCTATAAAAAAAGGCAAGCCAGCTACAGTCGCACATAGGAATTCAAACTATTGTGGCAACAGTGAGCTGTCTTTCTTGCTGTGAACTCGAAAGAGTCAGAGTCAGTTCAGTGAAGGAAGATAACCAAGAGACCATGCCGTTCAACAAGAATGGTTTGTCTTCTCACATATAATGGACAGATCACTTCCCAGAATTTCAGCATAAAAACACTCCTGCTGTGCTGCATGATGGCACAGCATTCAACATCCCTACTGTGCATTCTTACAATTCAGCATTGAACATCCCTGCTGTACCACCTGACAATGAATTAGCGATTGTCCCAAGTGATGCGTCTTTGTCATCAAATGCACAACTGCTGCGGAAATTAAGACACTCTGCATTTTGAAGAGTTTGTACACTATTGCAAGGAGCTGGAAGTGGTCACTGGGGACAGCAACTTCTAAGGGAGGGCTTTGTAATGTCATTGACAATTTGCATCAGCCTGGGGACGAGTCACTAACAGACCAATCATTCAAATGAGCAGCTTCAGAGCAAGAGTAATCCTGCTTAAAATGAACTCCAACTAATGTAGCAACAGTGAGCTGTCCTTCTGAGCTACCTAAAAGAGTGATGTAAAGGGCAAGAATCCACTGGCACTAGGTGGCAGAGAGCACTACAGTGGCACAGTGCTACAATATGTTTTATGGTCACTATGCCCATTGCCATACACAGCAGGTTGTAAAAATAAAAGAACATTAGTGATAGTCATAAGACAGAATTCTAGTAATATAGTAATAGATTTTGAACCTGACAGCTCCTTGTTCCATCTCAATTTCCCTGTCATATTTTTGATCACAAAATAACATCTTTCCCTGCCAGGTGTTCTTAATACCTATATTTTCACCATTCCTAGATGTTATAGTATTCACAACAGATGTAGGAAGAATGTTAATTAGGTCAGACAGGTTTCTTTTAAGGAACTCACTAACTTACATGTAGCAGAACAAATTACCAGAGTTGTTCTCAGCTATCAGCCTAAAAATTAAGATTATTATTCACAACTGTAATGATACATTTTAGACAGAGCTTCTAGAAAGATAAGTTCACCAAAAGTTTTTCAAAAAATGCACACGTCATAGTGAATTACTAGAACTCTTCAATGTTACAATAAATCATTAAGGCATAAAGGCCTCTTTAGGGTATGAATCACTCTGAGCACTGCTTGCGAGTATATGATGAAGGATTAACTATTAGTCCATTTTATCTTTGATCCACTGTATGGTAGTACACTGAATTTGCATTTTTATAATACCCTTTTCTTAAATGTTCATTACCAAGAGTAATGAATGACTAAGTTCAGAGTTTTGCAGCCTTAGACCACTTTTTTGAATAAACTGCCTACTCACCCTCCAAACTAGAAATCTGGTCAGTTGATTAAAAGCTATTTGCTTTTTCATCCTTGCATGTATATTATAATGCTGTGTTTTCTTCTGACTTTTATGCTGACATCCTCTGAACCACTTTTCTAAATGAAACAACAGTGACTTGAGCGCTTTAATTCATCATATTTTCCATATATGCACAAATAATTATCACCTTCTGAAACACACTGAGGTATGACTGTGTAAACAAAAAAGACCTCTAGCTGCAATTATAGGCATCAAGGCCTGCTGTGTATTCTAATGTACTGTACATCCCTAAGAATATTGAAATGTTGATTATTAATTAATTAGAAAAAAACATTAGCATTGAGTCATCTTTCAATCTTACAGTGTCAGTTGTCATTTACTTGAGTGCTTCCAATTTTTTCAAGTCTATCTGAATCTTAAAAGAGACTACAAGTTCCATTAAAGAAGGAACAGCATATTTTTAGTAAGTGAAAATTAAATAGTAAGAGAATGTGCTTTTGTATTTTTTGTATAATTTTTTTTTGAGGCTATTTATCCAAACAGTTTCTCTCTTTGTTACTAGAAGGCTTTATCACAGCCCCTTGATGTAAATCCTTAATGCTCTTTTACATGTCAGAACTACCCATA
Source organism: Erpetoichthys calabaricus (assembly GCF_900747795.2). Taxonomy (NCBI): domain Eukaryota; kingdom Metazoa; phylum Chordata; class Cladistia; order Polypteriformes; family Polypteridae; genus Erpetoichthys; species Erpetoichthys calabaricus. The sequence continues at coordinate 67,058,646 of NC_041397.2, read as the reverse complement.
TTGCGGACTAAAGCTAATGTCAAATTAAACAATTTCTGTTTGTGGGGTTTGATTAAATTTGGTGAGCACAATCACAAGATCTTGTTGCCAGACCATGTAACTTAAAATGAATGAAAATCACTGCCCATGTCACATTTGCTGAGTGAGTGTCGACCTGCCAGCATGGTCGTGCTTGACCCTTTTTCTGAAAGCCAACAAGGTGCCGTCTGACGGAGTCAGCACTGTACGAAGGGTTAACAAGTTAAGAAGTATGGCAACTTCAATCTTAATTTCGGACATTTTTTTTCTTTTCGTCCATTTTGTAATGGTACATACATCAGAAAGATGAGCTACTTTTCTGTTTGTGAGGTGCAAAACACCCATTTTCCTTATTCCTTGTTATGTGCATTGTACTTCTGGAAGAGCATTCATTGGTTGTCAGCTATCATGCTCAGCCAGCCTCTGTGACTAAAGACAAAACCAAACCTCTTTGACTTTATCGGAAAGAGTCTCAGACCAGATGGAGTGAGTTGCTGGATATGTCACATTATGCGTCCAGGTTCACTGAAGCCCACCACAGACTGCCTCCAAGTCTCTAAGATTATGTACATGAAGGCCACGACCAAAAATCGCTGGAGATGTTGCATCAGGTGACATGGGCTTAACAAAGGTCACTAATGGTAAATTTTACAATATCAGCTAATGTAATTTTGAGGTATACATTGCTCGTTTTGAAGCTTACTTTTAATAAGATAATTGCTTCATAGTTCTAATCACTTTGAATGGTTCCTAAATAACACATGGACACTTCCAGTGTTTCAGTTCATCCGTCACCAATTAATTAGTTACTGACTCAGCTGAGAAGGTTGGCTTGTCTTAAACATCTGCATATCTAACCTTTTCATGAAATAGCAAAAGGCCTATAAACATAATGAAATTTGCAAGTAATGAATTCATCCAGATTTTCTAATACTTGTACTATTCCAATAGATGTTAATAACATTTTAAATAAGGTTGAGCAGTTAAAAAGACCCTGCTACTCTTAGTGTAGAAAAGGGACTCTAGAGTTCATAATTTTTGGACAGCAGTAACACTTAGAAGCTATTTCACTATTTTCAATAGACGTAAGCATCTAACCGAAAATAACTGATATTATATGCTACCATTAAAGAAGACTGATTCAATTAGAGACTAACAAAAACATTTTTTTCACTTTCTTTTCAAAGAAAAATTCAATAAAAACTTACAAAATTTTGACTTATTAAAAGAAAAACATGACAGAAGTTTTAAAATTACATTCATTCGAAAATGCAGAAAAAAATGAGACCACTTCACAATTTACTTTGCCTTTTAAATCTTTACTGAATTTCCATTGTATATTAAGAAATAGATTGCACAGATGGAAGTAGGAATTACACATATTCATATTGTAAAAATAGGGTTACTTTCCATTTAAATGAAAGTACATTAGGCATTTCTCTGATAGTTCAAATTATTCTAACAAAAGTTTAAGAGCAGATGGAAAAATAAAAGAAAACATGTGATATGACAACTTCAAGACTAGTGTCATCTTAACAACTCTCTGCAAAGTGTATTCATGACATAGAGAACAAGCACAATACATGCAGCTGATGTTCAGGTAACCGGACGAGGAAGCAGTGCCAATAGTCTATTGGAAAAATCACATTTTGATGATGGTGTTCACTTGATACATCTTACTAAAAGAGTATCTGCTCTCTGAAAATTGGGTTTCAGTGTAAACAAGAATCTGCAGGCTAGTCATAACATTTATTGCTTTTATCTGAAGCAAACGTACAAAGTTAATACAAGTAGGCAGCGCACTGCTGCTGGGCTGTCAGCCTTCTTTATTAGTGAGAGCCAGAAATGTGTTTACTTTTGGCTTGCAGGGATTTTGTTGCATTATCTAATATCTACTCTATATATATAAAATCCTAAGTCTAAAAGTGCAATGATTTTGTGCAACAGTTTTATGTCACCTTTTTGTCACGCTTTAAATTGGGCTTATTTTAAAACATACACATATATGTTTGGTATCATTCTTTTCAGAATTTATCAAACTTTAATGTGATGTTGTTCGATTTTCAGATTCTTATTCCGTTTTGAAATTATAAACTAAAAGTCTTGCGAGATGAGACTTTGTGTCAAGACATTTAACCACACCCGGGGCAGGAAATAAAAGACAAAGAGTAAATGACAAAGACAGCTGCTGTACAGGCTTTTAAATGTTCAGAGCACCACATGAGATGCAAGCAAGCCAGCAGCTGATCGAGCAAAGAGGAGGCAAAAATACTGTATTTGTTTCCTATTGTATCATCATTTAAGAGGGGGTTTCAGAGGAGCAACAGCATCACCTTGGGGTACATTCAGCCCCCCTCTTCAAAACACGAGTAACAGAGACGCGAAGTGGCTGACGTGTACTGCAGGCCACAGGGGTTGGCGAGCGAACCTAGTACTTTTAAAAACATAAAGCAGTTCCTTAAAATGTTCATGCATTAAGTCTATGACAGTAGACTTAATGTTCCCCTACCATTACTGCAGAGTAGCAAAGAATAAAATAAATTAAAAGAAGATAGGCGGCATAAAGATAATGAAGTGACAAGTCCGGGGTCACATGAATTCCCTCTTATTTCCAATTGAATGGCAGATTACTTTACTTGTTATTATGCAAACACTATATTGTTTTGGATGGAAGGACATCATTTCAGCACATTTTCTGAAGTTACACTTCAAAGCCACCGTCAAGACTAGCTCATTTATACTCATAAGAGTAGGACCAAATTTGTGTCACACTGAGATTTTTGAGACAGTATGGATCATTTTCCTGCTTTGAGATACGCTGACTTTCACAGCAATTCTAGACAAAAAAATAATCTTATCAAAATAAGGAAAATGAAAGAAAATGGTGAAAGTGAAGTAAAAAGAATGCTAAAACAGCCTTAGGAACTTTAAAATAGCACTACACCGGGTTAAATATTGTCAGATAATTTTGTATGCTGCATTTTCAGTGTTTAAATCCTCACTCCTTAAAATGAATAAAGATGCACTTGAGTTGTTCATGGAATTGATATGCATAGCAAATGTAAAAAATCTGAAAATTAAGAGAGAATACACATCTAACGGCATGCAACGTCAACATCAATGCTCAAAAATAAAGAGTAAAAAAAAGTTTTAGTTGTTAAGAAACTAATGAGGCTAATTGCCAAATTGTCATGTTTGTAACTTTCTTTTTATTTGAGCGTGAAATTAACTTTTGCATATTTTCCCTTTTAAAGATACACTCTAATGCCCCCCTTCTCTAACTTCTTAATGTTAACATTTTTTCTTAAACAAAATAAGCAGCTCACAGCATTTTAAACTTTACTGATTTATGCATTTTCAAAAAATGTTTATAGAAATGCAGGGTCACTGAATTGCTGGAACCAATCCCACTTATATTGGACACAAGACAGAAACCAGTCCTCAGTGAGGAATACTCACCCACAAACCTGAACTTATTCATAGAGAGGACAGTTTATTAACTTAGAATACACTTTGTGAGAGATAAAATGAGAGTTTCAAGAGAAGACGTACAGAGGAAGACTGTGGTAACAATACACAGATAGCGACCAGGTTGTGAATCTAACCTGTGTTTATGGAGCTGTTAGACTAATAACTAACAACTGCTAACAAGCACTAGCAACTGCAGTATCTTAATAATTCCTTTACACTAAAAAACATTATTAATGGTTACCGTTAGAGATTTAGAGTGAATCCTAATAAAGATTAAAATATGGTTTATTTTGCAGTATACAGTTTAGATTGGGCTACATTCATACCCTTTTCACGTTTTTGCCCTGCCTACAAATCTAACTTGGCCTCTGGCTGTAATAATAAATGATTCTTTAAGTCACTTTCAACTTGCAGGTCTTTTGCTTTCTCATGTAATTATGAATTTATAGTAGTCAGCAGAACAACACAATTAAAAATGGGAGCAACGGCAAATTTTCTAGGCTCAAGTCTTTTGGCTTTTGTTTGCTCTGGCTTTTTCTTCTGTTCCACCAACAGCTATTCAAGTTCTACAGGTCTAAGGTTTGTTCCTGTTTATGTTTTGTGTTTGTCATGATATCTTGTCATTTTGGAATAGGCCTACATTTTTGGTTTAGGATTTTTTTTGTCTTGTTAGTCAGCTTTTCAGCAATTTGTTTTTATTTATTGTCACTTGTGTCACTTTGTTGATGATATATTTGTGTTATAAAACTCTTTACATCAATGGAAGCCTTACCCTTCCTGAGGTACCACTGTGCATATTTGATGATGTGCCTGATGTGGTGTTACTTAGGAGTAGGGAGCTGCAGTTAGACCTTTACTTAAAAAGTTAAGGAAACACTCTCCGTGAAAGTAAAATAAAAAACATGTTCCCAATTCAGCTCTACTGACCATAAACCCCATTTTTTCTCAAATTTGCCTGATCGACTTTCAGTTTCTATACTTGTACACTGTTCAAACCAAGGCCACCCATGTAAATAACTAAACAAAATTACCAATGAAACATTTGTATTGGCCACACTGATCTGGTCTTTCTCTAGATACATGCTTTCTTTCTAATGTCATTTAGTCTTGTTTTTAGAGATACCTGTAAGAATCTTCCAGAGTGCAGTGTTCCTTTAGTTCTTTTTGTATATATATATATTGTAACAGATTGAGGCTTTGTCCACCTCTTGAACCCTCAGGTACCACTCTAAACACCAGGTAAAAGTATAACAACTATTTATTTTGTTGTCACATGCACAAAGCACTCTCCACACCACACTACTCATATACTACACAATTCTCTCTCTTTCCAACCAATCCTCCTCGCCCAGACACTTCGCCCTCCTACCTCCCAGCTCAGCTCAATGTCTGGGTTTTCCCACAGTCCTTTTATATCCCCTGACCCGGAAGTGGTTCCTGGCCAAACCCACAAGTCCTTATTCCGTCCGGGTCAGGGTAAACAGTCCTTTCTTCAGCCCGGGAGCCCATCATTCCTTCCTGTCACGTGATGATGACGCACTCCCGGGTTATAGGGCACATAAGAGCCCACTAGCCCCCCTACAGTGACTCCCGGTGGCCCCCAAGGTATCCAGCAGGGCTGTGTATAAACACTACATAGTCCATGAGGCCCTGCTGGAACTCGGGGCACGATCATGATGTCGGGAGAGCTCCTCCTGGCGGCCTGGGGGTGAGGGCCGGAGTAAAATGTCGGTAATCCACCACAATATATATATATATATATATATATACATATATATATATATATATATATACATAGTTTTGTGTGGTTTGGTTGTTCTTTAACTTTGCAGCAGAATTTAGAATATGCTTCATTTTTGATTTCAAGGACTTCCTGGATTACTCTATATTTTTGTCATAAAATTGATGTTAATTTATATTTTCCTTTGTTAGGTCTTAAATTCTTAATTGCTAATTAAAAAAAAACAAACATTCAATTTATTATGGTACCTTGGTAAGTCTGGTATGGTAGATTTCATTTAAATTCTAGCTTATTTGGACAAGTAAGACTGTGGTGCCAGGTAGGTGTGTTCCTATTGCATTCCTCATTTTAGGTGTTTCTGAGCCTCAACACAGGACAAAATAATATCTAAAAGATATTTTGATAGTAGTGTAAGACTATAACTTAAGAGCTAAACTACGTATTTTTTTCTAATTAAGGAAAAATATGATAAAAATCACATCTTAGGATTTAAATACAAATACTATCATTAGTTACTATCTTTGCTCACAAAAGACTCAACTCCTTCAGTCTTTCATTGAAGCCCATAAACCAAATTTATAGAAGAAGGCAGTCATTTAATTTTAAAAGTGCTCTTTTACTTTTAAGGTTTGCCTGTAATATCAACAGCATAACTACAAATAATATTTCCATTGCATTAGGAAACACTGTCCTATCAGTTGTGCTCCTGAAGTACTTCTTCAGATTTGTCTAACAGAACTGGTAGACTTTCTTGCCTGTGTTGTTTATTCCAACATTGATAATGACAAAAAGATCCTCCCAAATTTCTGAAGGTGAGTGGTCTCCTACCTGTGTTCTGGAAAGGTAAAAGACCATAGAAGACTGCTTATTGGTGGTGGTAATATATATGCCTACCCACCCTAACAAATGTAGCCTATAATTTAAAGGATAAGATGGGTATTTTTCAAGTCGAAGTTATTTCTCACAAACATGGTATACTGTATATGCATTTGCTGTGTTTTCTATACATTTAAAAAAATATTTTTCCCAACACTGGCACCTTATAATGAAGACAATGGGGCACAAAGCACCACCGGAAAATAAAACCCTAAAAATGTATCAAATACTTCCTTTTTGAATTTCGATAAAAGAAAACATGCCTTCTGTGTTTCCGACAACAAAAAGAATCTGAAAATAATCTATTGCATATTCTTGGTACTGTTTTTCTTGAGGTAAGGATAACTTTTGTATTTGATTGTGCATGTAAATATGGAAGTAAATCAAAACAAAATCAACCATGTGCTACAAACAGTTTACTGTGATTTTGTCTTTTGAGAGGAAACCACAACCTTGAAAAGTTATTGTGAGAGAAGACAAATGCTGAGGTAGGACTCACACGAGGTCTTCCTTTGAAATGGCTGAATTTCATATCATTGTTTTTTTTTGTTCAAAAGTGTCATGTATAAGCTACTGCATTTTATGTGTGTAATCACAAGACTTGGATGAATACATGACAACTGCCTTGGTTTGAAAAATGTGCATTTTTGGTACTTTTTAATTTTATTTTCCAATGGTATTTCATGCCCTTTTGCCTCCACTGCAAAGTGCAAGTATAAGCAATGTATTTTTTTTAAAATTTATAGAACTTTAAATTTAGAACAAAATTTTGTGTGGCAAATGAATATATACTATGTTTGTGAAAAAATAACTTTGACTTGAAAAATACCAAACTTACCCTTTAATAATGTTTAACCTTGTGTTCTTGTATTCTATAATATCCTGGCATAATAAGATACTGTATATGTATGGATGAAATGAAGAAACCACACACAGGTTCATGTAGCCTTGTTTCCATCGACCTCTCGTAGAATTTCATTTTTGTTGAGTGGAAACTGAAAGTCATGTTTCACAATATCTAATATCGTCAAAGACTTAACACCTGTTTTAATCATTCTCAAGGGATGCTTATATTTGTTACCACTTCAATATGCCATATTTCATACAACTGTAGGAAATGGTAAAAAAAATCGACACAGTAAACCTTTAATTTCAATCTGCTTTGATTTTAGGAGGTTGGTAAAAGCTGCAATCTGTTGGTGGCTACTTTGTGCCCAGAATTACTGGGATAGGCTTAGGTCTTCGTGCAACACTTAATTTGATTAAATGAGTTTGAAAGTGGAATAAAAATAAGCTTTAGGCAGAAGGGAAATCATTCAGTGTTACTGAGATTGTTGAAGTATAATGGGCAGTATAATATCAGTTTTGGACAGAATTAAATGGCACATTGGAGAGAATTTCATTATAATTAAATAAATCAAATGAACTTGCTATTTTATTGATTATGTAAAATTACCAGGGGCGGACTGACCATCAGGGCATTTGGGCAATGCCCGGTGGGCCGAGGACTCTGGTCTGATTATCTGCCGGCCGTTTCATGAAATAAATTTTATGTACTGTTACTGTTTGACATTAAAATTAATTTTCTAAACTACTAAACATTATCTGTCCAGTACTGCAATTTATATAGTCCTATATAATATACCGTATCACGTCATCAAGTTGTTTTAGTTGTCAGTACACAATGTTGAGGCAAAAAATTTGGTCAAAACTGGCTTTTGCCGATTTCTGTTTCGATACTACTACATTTCGGTTAGCATAAACATTATTGCAATTTATTTTATCTCATATCTAGTATTTAAATTCTTTGGTACTAATAATAAGTTTGGATTAGGTATTATGCATTTTATTGTTCTCTGCTGCTACAAGGTGTTACTCCAGTTGAACCTTTTAACTGATGCTTACAAGAGCATTGGGCTTGCCTACAAGCTAATGCTAACGCTGCCTATGTCGCAAGTGCAGTGTGAAAGATCATTCTCTGCATTGAAGAGAATCAAAAGCCACCTGAGGAGCAGAATGACGCAAGAATATCTTGAGGCGTTCATGTTGATGTCGGTGGAGAAAAGTATCCTAGCCAAACTTGACACTAACAGTATTGCTGATGATGTGGCTGCTAAAAGCAGCAAACTGTGTAAGCTACTAGCCTACTAAGGTACTGGCACTTGGACATGACATTGACATTTGACATGTACTCTAATAACGTGTAAGCTGTGTTACTACATTTTTATTTTTCATTAAATTTTATTGCTAAGCATGTCGTTAAATTTTAAGTTGTGTCTAAACAACAGTGTACAGATTAAGTTTGGCAACAGTTTACATAGAGTTCATAACATAGGCTCATAGCAGTAGCGAGTTGCGTACTCATCACAAATTTTAAGAAAATTACAATGAATAATGGGCCGAGTGGGTCGACCTTGTCACCTCACTCGTTGAAGGATGCCCGGGCTGGATTTGAGACCCAGTCCGCTCCTGAAAATTACTAATTACATTTTTTACCATTGTTTAATTATCAAATATGTTAAGTTTACTACAAATGCTACCTTATATTTACTTTTTAAAATCTTTTAGCTTTCATTGTTGCTTAGTGTCCAGTATACTGGATGAAATAGTCAACTGGTTTAACTATATTTTCAGTGTCATACATTAGGCTCCCAGCATGTTAATATTGTACTATGACCACTGTGGCCTGCTGGGAGGCCAGAATAGGCATAGGTAACTACAGTGTAATGCTAAATCAAAGATCAATTGTGGATATTTTTTAACTAAAAGCTCAGAGCTGCAGCAGCACTTTTTTCTCCCTTATGTTTATTATAACATATCATAACATACTAAAAACTCCTTAATCATGTTCAGAATCATGAAGGGCTTGCAGCCTATTTTGGCAATACTAGGCTGAAGCCAGGAACCAGCCCTGAACAGGATGTCAGACCACTGTATGAACTCAAACCAGCATTCACATGAGGCCAATTTGGAATTGCAAAGCAACTTAATCAGCACATCTTTGGCGATGTGGGAAGAAAAACCAACACGGATCTGGAGGCAGCATTGAAATTCTACACAGACAACAAACAAACATAAGACTTGAACCCAGCACTTTGCATCTATGATTCTGCAAAAATGAATAAATAGATTTAATAATTCAAGTTTTATCAGATTTAATTTTCATTTAACTTTTTTTGGCAAATAACAGTTAATATCTGCAATATGTATATATGTGCTGTAAGGAGAAAATTGATACAGTGGTTAGTAGTGCTACCTTACAGATCAAATGCCCTAGGTTTGAATCTTACAATATATCATTGCTGGGTGGAGATGGAACATTTGTCTGGTGTCTGCATGGGCTTCCCTGCAGTTACTCCTGTTTTCCTCCCAGATCACCTAAAGATATGTAGGTTTGTTAATTAACAGCTCTAATCTGGCCCCATTGTGAAACAGTGCATATGTATGTGTGCCCTACAGTAGACTGGTACCCTGTCCAGCTTTGTTTTCTGCCTTGTATCTACTGCTGCCAGCCTCCAACAATCCTCAGCTTGATTAAGAATATAAATGTGTATTTATTTAAGTAAAAGACGCCATATTGACTGTAGATTAAGATTACAATAGATTTTTGTATCTTTATTGTATAAAAGATTAGAGAAGGACTGAAAAAAGACACATCAGAACTAACATTTCAATGGTTCTTATTTGAGCCTGAATAACACCAGGTTAAGATATAACAAAGTAATTTCTTAGGGAAAAGAAAGTTACAGAAGAAATTACATTCTTTGGCATCACATACTTCTCCAAATCTCACTTTTCAGCAGCTGTGAACACCAGTGTATATGTTAATGCTATTAAATCACACTGGTAATCTAATATTTTGATTGCTTTGCTGCTGCTTGTCTGTATTGTCTACACGGCACTCTTAAAATAGATGGCTCATCTCTATAGGTTACTCTGGCTGAAAGGTTTTAAATAAATAAATGATCATTGTTATTTCCCTGTGGCCACATTACATCTGTTGAAGAACGACCCCAACTGAGAGCTGAGATCACTTCTGCGATTCCTCTGAAGTGATGATCAGTTAAGCCCATCAGAAAAGAATCGCTCTTTTCTTCTGGGAAAGGTTCAAAGCTGTAATACAATGAATGAATATAATATTTTCCCTCCAAGACATAAATGTAATATGTACTGTTCCACACGAGCTGCACTACTTAATAGATTCGCACTTAAAAAAACTCAACATATGATGCATTGCCTAATGTTATAATAAATGCAGGTATATTAACAAGTAACTTTTTACAGTTAAAAGATTAATTACAGTTTATTTCCCAAAGTTTAACATGTATGGCATGAAATACAATTCTGAAGAGATAGTTCTTTAGTTGATAAGCATGCAAATTCCAAAGCTAGCATTACTTGATTTTTCCCATGTAATACTGCATATTAGAATTCTAGTAATAATTAATATGCTTCTTAAACCTACGCATTCTTAACAATGACTTATGGACATACCCAGTAACAACTGTTATGTTCTATTGACTCTGTAAATAATAGACCTCTAATATCAGAAAATAGCTAATTTTCTCAACAGAGGGGCTAAATATTAACCCTTAAATACTCTAAGAGAGCAATACATAGTAGAACTTCTTGCATTAAATAGTAAGATGACATCAGAACTTCCCCTCTGACAATGGCAGGCATTTCTGCAGCTTTATATGATTTAATATAAAAAGGCTGTTATCGGTATGTTTTAAATGGTCACATCAGTGCACAAAATAATAATGAACTCATTATTTTGATGTCTTTGTTTATTCATTTAATATTCCCAGTGCCTATATAATATAGTAATACGCTACCGTGGCTGTTCGTTTGTCTGTCCAGGATTTTAAATCACCTGTAGCTCACAAACCGCTTGACCTATTGACCTGAAATTTGGTACACATATACTACGTGACGTTTACTATCTGCTTTTGGGGTGATGATTGACCTTCAAGGTTATTCCTCTTTTAATTTTTATTTTATTTTATTGTAGAATCAACTCTCAGCAGCGGCCAGTAGGGTGGCCGTGTGGCGTATGTGTACGGGTGCCGTTCTCATCCCTACCACCTTCTCCATCACTTCCCCTACCTCTTCATATCTTAAATCATTCTTGAGGCAGATTGAAGACTTAAGTGCCAGCTTAAGTGAAAAATTAAAGAAAATGTACTAAGTAATTCCAACACAAACACTGACTTAATCAGTTTTAACGCGAAAAGATGCAGACAAAAGAAGAGAAGAAGGCGGGCCACTAGGGTGGATAAAAGAAGAGCTGCTCATGAAGCAGTAATCGCAATCAACCTCTAACCTCTGAGCAACCGAAAGCTAAACGTGCAGAGAAAGAGGATGAAAACTGGAATGCTCAAGTCAAGTGTATTCACTGCATGTTATTGTGCAGTGCGCCTGTTTTGTTTTGGTAGAGTTATATATTACTCTGCTTTCTCCTTTTGTATTATTATGTAGCCTTTGTCAGAATGCCTCAAATCTCATAGACTTACCACTGTTTATAAGGTATTGTACCATATAACTTCTCCCCACCTTCCCTTCTACTTCTATAACCTCAGGCAATTAGGTGTAGTAAAAGACAAGCAGGAGTTAAGTTACAAATTTAAACAATGTATTATCGATAATATCCATAAATAATAAAAATATGCAAAGTACATTTGAATATTGGCAACCATACAACCTGATAAATGCTGATGTGTAGTTTCAGGCGGCACACAGACTTGTTTGTTACTTAAAATGTCTCTAGATAAGGCTTCATTGTGGTCAGCTTTCTTCAGAACAGGTTGCATGCTTGTCTCAGTATGGCTGCTGAGCTGTGCTCTTCATTGTGTTGTCCTTTCAGTTCATGGTTTGTGATGGTCTTCCATCAGTTTGGTAAGAGAGAGAGAGTGCTGGGTAAAGCAAGGAAATGTATAGATTTTCTGTCCAACCCCTACAGTCAATAGGGTGTCATAGTACTTAAAAGCTTTTGATACAAGCCAATTCCAAACAGCCATACTTCAGACCAATGGGGGAAAAGAACACCTTCACCGCTGCCCTCCAAACCATATGTTAAGGTAAAGCTTGGCAGTTAGGCAGCCTGGCTTTCCTATGGGGGTTGAGAGATTTCAGAGAAACATTTACCAAACTTGTTTGAGGCACTTCCCCCAACTCTGTTATAAAATTCACTTTCCTGACTTAGTCCGGGGTGGGGGGCGTGAAACATGAATGCTTCTCATGAATGCAACACTAATGTTACATTGTTTTGCCTAAGTTACAAATAAAGACATACAAAATATTTATCTTTAGCAAAATTTTACAGTGCTGTTACTGGTATAATATAAAAGGATGTGCAAATAGAATGTTGATACTGAATTGCTGCCATTGTAAGGTACACCCTGTCAAACCCTGCTTCAGTTTAACTTAGGACATTCCCCAAATACTTTCTTGTAAACTAATAAGACACATAATTAACATTTATCTCAACTCACATATCACCCCCAAAAAGCACATTGTACAAAAAATGTATAGTAAATGGATAGAAAAAAAAATTAAGATCACAGATTACTCCTCAGAAACCTCAAAATACAAAAGCAAATAATTAAGCTTTTAGTAATTTTTAATGAACATAACAGCATTAGAACAGTGAGGGAAAAAAGAAGCAAGTCGGTTCAAAAAAGCTTATGCTTTCCTAATCAGCCAGGGTTTCATATAAATAGTCAAATCAAGAGGAAATGTATCCTCTACTTGCTAACCTGTTCTATGTATCTGTAATTATCTGTGCAAAGAAATGTTTCCATTCATGAAAGTTTAGCTAAAACCCACAGATACCTATGACTAATTGTATCGTTTAATAATGAAAAACAAATTAGCATTGCTTATCCACCTTATTTATTCCCTTCATAATTTAGCCCCTTCATAATTCTAAACATTTTTTTTCATATCACATTTCAACCTGCCTAACAGGGTAAACTCCATACCTCCCTTAAGTGTCATTTCCCAGGCTTTGAATACAACTAGCAGTGCTTCTCCAAACCGTTGTCCAGGTAATAATAGGTTCATAAATGAACAGGGAGAAATATGACTGTTTTATTAATTTGAGCGGCAGTGTAAAGACTCCTAAATGTTAAGCATTGATGCAATCATTTCAAGGAAGCTAAATACGTCAATTAAAGCAAAAGAGACAAAACAATCCTTAGAAATACTATTAATGTTGCAAGGTCATTTTCCTGAATTACATGGATTTTTAAAAGAACTCCAGAAATAAGTTTCCGTCAACCAAGAAGCCTTATCTTTTATGCTGAGTTCAGCAATATGTAAACAAGGTTCGTGCCCTTACAGAGGGTGGTGACACATGCAGACATGTTATGCAAACTGTGTTCTATGCAACAACAACGACAAACTCAAAATATGAGGAGAAATATCAGAAGTGTTATCTGAAATGCAAAATGTGAACAAAATAATAACTAAAGTTAATTTTTTGAATATGTGATAGACCAAAGTAAAATACAGTAATACAAAAGTTCAGTACCAGACATGGCCATTTACCAGCACTGTTATGTCCTTCATGTTACTTGTATGCCAAAATTACACCCAGTATTCTCAATCTGGCCACACTAGTGCATTATGCAGCTTATTCATTAGCTCTTCTGACTTGTACTCCACATTGTGCATTAAATATTTTACATCATGATGATAGCTTTTTTGGTCACTTTGGCATTCTGTCTAGTTAAGGACAGTGATGAGTCTGTTATGACTACAACTAAATAGGTTCTAATTCCAGACACCCACCCATTGTGTACTTTTATTACATATCTTTTGTGTGTAAGACTCTCATCTAGATCATTTTGCTGACTCTTAACTTCCAATTAATCCACCTGAATAAGAGGTAATCAGCAAATTTAACAATTTTGTTGATTATATTTTTGTCTAAATCAACACAGATTCTCCTGGGGAACCCCATAGTGGGGAACACCATATTGACTTGAACCAGTTCTGAAAAAGACATAATGTTGTTTTCAATGTTTAAGCCAATTCTGCATTCATCTGCACACTACTTACCTGAATCCCTCCCTTTTGTATTTGGATGACTGCCTTCTTTTGGGATAACTTCACTACTTTGATGTCATGAAAGCGAAACACAGTCTCCAATGCCTGAACTCATGTTGTCTGAGTCTTAACTATGTACTATATACTACCCGGGATGCATGTTACACTAACTGGTCTACAACAGCAACTACAACATTTATGTTTCTATACCACATTTTCATACAAATGATGTGGCTCAAAGTATTTTACAAGATGTCAAAGAAGGGGTTATATACAAATTAAAATTAAATAAGTAAAACAATGCAATACAAAAAATAAATAATGATCACTTACCTACAGTAAGTCAGATATATAATTAAAAGAAATAGAGTCCCTAAATATAGATTTTTTTAAGTCTCTAAATGACAGTCCAATGTTAAGTTCAGTTGGCCAGGGTGGAAAAAAAAAACTTCAGTTAAGCAGAAGGAAAAAAAAAACAAAATCTGTAGGGGTTCCACACCAAATGACCACTCAGCCCCCACTGGGCATTCTCCCAAACATAAATGTTCTTAAGTAGTTCTTTATTATTTCTTTTAAAGCTTCGTCTTAGAGGATTTGATGCAGTGTATCTCGTGGCCATTTTCATTCAGACATCACAGGAGGCTGCACAGGACTTTGTTCAGATGGTGGAGGTGCAGAGAAACACCACAGATGAACCCAAAAATAAAAGCAAGAAAAATAAAGATTAATAAAGATTGCAGATTGTATGATCATTCTATTCATGTCTAATTTATTAATGGGAAAACTAAATTGTAGTTATGAAAAGGACAAATTAAAAAAGTGGGTTTTAGTGTTTTGTTTTGTTTTTTTTTTAAATGATGTACAGTGTTAGCCTGGCATATCTCTATTGGTAAATTATTCCAGAAACAGCAAAAGGTGGCCTCACCACATCTTTTTTGCTTGGCTGTTTGAATAATAAGCAGACCCCTATTAGAAGATCTAAGGTTACGACTAGGAATGTAGTGGGACAGGCACTAAAGAATATAGAAAAGAGCACGTTTATGTAAAGTTTTATATACCATTAGTAGTATTTTGAAGTCAGTTCTAAAAGATACAGGTAACCAATGTAACAACCCTAAAACTGGTGAGATGTGCTCACCTTTTCTTTTTGAGTATTTTGTTTCTCCATTGGTGTACACTTTAATGATCACCTGATTGTGATTGACATTGAATGTACAGTACTTCATTGGGTCATCTATGGCATTAGTAGCAATATTTTTTATCAGCCTTCTTTTGTAGCTGTTGGTTTCAGGTGTTCATATCTTTCAGTTATCACAGGTATAATCTTATGTACAATATTGAGCTGCCTTTTCTATGGTGATCTACTGTATTTCTTTTCTAATCCACTGAGGAAGCCTGTTACATTTCTTCCTGCTTTTGTTTTGGGTATACAGTAAGTGCATTTTATAAAGTATATTTATATCAATATTTTCTCTGTTCTTTCTCTTATATTGTCTTGGTTTCTTTCTTTAATTTTGTCACATTTGTAAAATATTTGCACCCCTAATATTAAATTTAACATTTTTAGTATTTGTGTACTGTCTTTGTGAAATAGTACAAAAACTACTATATCATGGTCACTGGCTCCTAAGGTTTCAGATATGTCTATATTTCTGATTCTGTCTTGATTATTAAGTATGAATAGACTTTCCTCTTACTGATGGCTAGATATAATGTATTGACTTAAAAAGTAACCATTGATTCTGTGTACAACCTCTCTAACTCATGTGCTCCACTATATGTGGCATTTTCTCAGTTTAAATTAGGTAATTAATGTTCACTAACATAACTTACCCTTTAATATTAGTATAAAAATAATTAATACTATACCCTCACCTGCTGAAGTGAATCCTTACCCATGTTGTTGTCTGTTAAATCCTATTTAATTTAATTTTTCCCTTAAGCATATTGCCACTAATAAAACTTGCCAAGGTTTTTTTTGTGTTATCTAGTTAATAAAAGTGATTTAGATTGTATTGTACCTTTGCATACATTGTAACACAATTTAATAAAAACATATATATCCATACTCCTTAATTAACAAATTATACAGCATGGTATATCCACACCATCTTAAAAAATAAATTCCACACCATTGTAGTAAAGATATCCACGGCCAAGTTCAAATTCATGCTTTATGTTACTGGCCCTCTGCTATTCCTCTGCTATTGCTATTCAATTATGGCTCCTCAAGTAAATAACTGTTTCAGGCAACCTGAGTGGCTACCGACCCCAATTAAAAGGCCACTTTTGTTATTTGGTTAATATGAAGTCTGACCGGGGGGTGTATGGGGGGAGCTCCACCACTATGGCGATTACCACTGGGGCACCTGTGCATTGGAGGGACCTTTAAAGTAATGGTTATTGAACTTTAGTGATTATAGTGCTGAGGGAAAGTAAGAGGGTTTTGCTGAATAAACAGGAAAGCATTTACAGTGAATAGAAACGTGAATTTCTTGGTAAAGCACTTTGGGAGAGTTCCAGCATTTAGAGATGCTAGACAAAGAATGGTTAAGTGAAATAAACACTACAACCTAAGCAAGTGTATGTCACAACACTCAACAAGAATGGGCAACGGGAAGCTCAGAAACATATAGACTGAAAAATAAAACAAATAAATAAATATTAGCCCTTTCTGGGCAATACAACTTCAGACAGATAAGGTGGAAAATTAAAATGTATGTTTTTTGTGTACATGAGTGACACATGTGTTGAAATGATTAATTTCATTTAAATCCAACCTCTTTGTATAGGATAATGGGAGGAGGCCCATGAATTTTCATGATCAGACAGGATCAGACAGAGCCTGGCTGACACAGAGAAAGGATGAACCGTGTTTAGAAGCATAAGATAAAATGTTGATGTTATCACCCTGTTATGCATTAAAAACTTGTAAAGGACAGAAGGGCACAAAAACATTTCAAATGTTTGCACAAAAAATAAGCAAGTGATAGTAAGTAAGAGAGGGTATCATTTGAAAGCAAATAGTCAGCTTAAGTTTACATGCTTAAAGTCATCAATGCCTCAAAAAAAGCAAATATTTAATTAGATGCTAAACCACCAGATATATATTAGGATCTATAAGTGCAATTTTAATCCTTCAAATAAGTAATGAAAGCCATTTGTGTCCTATAAGAATGCCTACGGGTTTTGAATTAAAGCTGTTAGGAACCAATCAACCTTAAAGAAGTGAGAGGCGAGCCAAGAAATGCAGCTCTGTTCATTTGCCCAATGGACAATTACAATGGTCGGATTAATTGAAAATGTGGCTTTTGCATTTGCATTGTCAATGCCTTTATGTAAAGCAAAAGTCGACACCCTTGTCAAACAACATCCGAATTCAGCCACACCAAGATCTTTCATAGCTTTTTTTTGTCATTCTTAAAATTAGCACTATTTTATGGGTATAAAGTACATATAGTACATACTATAGAACAGAACAATCACAAGTCAGACTTTATTAGTAAAATAAATGTCTTGTTGCCACATCCCAGATTTAGGTCTTATAGATGTTTAATACGGACTAAGTTTTAAATTCTTCAATTAAAATTAATAACAATGAAACAATTTGCATCATTTCATGAACCTAATCAGGATAAAATGTCATAAGAAATGAAATGAGACAAAATAGAGAGTTTAAGTGATTATAATTAAATAATTTTTGTCATTGTACTAATTAAACGAAACACATCACATTGATTTTATGCTTTTGCCTTGTTTATATTAAAATATTTGATTAAGCAACAGCTATTATGAATTAATAAGATTATCCACAAATTAAAAATAACTAAACTACAAGTACAGCTATACTTAGACAAAATGCATTTATTCACCTTGCCTTACATGCTATGAAACATTTTTATCTGTGATTGATTATTAACATTATTTAAATATATAGATAGTTGGTATTTGTTTCAATTAATAAGGGTAGTCTTATTCATTGAATTTTAACTTTAAAAATCAATCACATTTGGAATTATCTACTTTTTAAAGCCACATTTTATTATAATAGGAAAGTACAATTAAAGTAAACTATCATGATTATCAAGTTTTACATGTGCTGTAATTTTTTATGAGGGTGACATATAGTAAATAAACTGGACTATAATAAGACAGGTACCCCATGTAAATGTACATGTATTAAAATATTTGAGATAGATAGATAGATAGATAGATAGATAGATAGATAGATAGATAGATAGATAGATAGATAGATAGATAGATAGATAGATAGATAGATAGATAGATAGATAGATAGATAGATAGATAGATAGATAGAACTGCTAAGGTATTTGTGCTCTCATTCATGTGCAAAGAGAACAGGCATCTTTTCTGAGCCACTAGTTGCAGCTGGCCAGACTCTTGCTGTGTGCTGCCAAATGCTAGGACTGGCGTTTCTTTTATCGGAATAGAGCAAATCTGGGCTAATATGTCTTGCATAAAGAATCCTGGGGAGCCACAGTTCCTCATTCTTCAGCTATTCTTCCCACCTTTTTCTGCTCTTGCACTTGGGATAATTGCAGTTTAATTGGGTGACAAGAAATGAAAACTGTGTCCACATTATCTAGGATTATCTCTTTTTCCTGAAGCCTGCCACCGATTCAAAGAAGCCCATTTATCAGACTAGGGAGCTGGGTGCTTGGTCAGCTATGGGAACGTTTTAAGAACTAGCTTCATAAAGGAAAGAGAAGAAAAAAAGCTGACAGCTAAGAAAAATGTTTTGGGTTGCTTATCGAAAATGCACATTCAACTCCTAGATACATATCTCTTCCAAGGCCACAAATCAATAGCTATCATATTTATGTTAAATGCACAGTCTGAATGAAGAAAGAAAATCACTTTCTGCCATACGATTGTCAAACACTTACCTAGAAATCATGTTTTGTATTTAAAGGATATGAATTACATCATGCTAATGCAAGCCCCGTACTTAAGAAACTCTGATTGTTCACAGCTGCAGTTTACCTTTTTCATCTTTCCATGTTTCTTTAACAACTTGTCATTATATATATGCAGATTCACTGTGTGTGTGTATATATATATATATATATATATATCAACCTTGGATATACACAAATCATGGATAGATTCAGAGTCTCGTAAGTTTACATAAACATTTAAAAATGGATTAAAAATCTGGGATGATTATAATGGCATCTCATAAACATACACATATAACATAATAAAATAATTCAATGTTTACATACAAAAATATAATGCACACAGATATAGTAGTATACTTTTCCATCTGTCCAAATTCCAAACTTGCCTATCCAGAGTTGGGTCCCGGAGACCCCAGAGCTTGTCCTAGTAAGTATTAGGTGCAAAGCAGTAACAATCTCTAGATGGGGGGCTAATCCAATATTAGTATGTAACAACACTTATTAAACCTTATGATAGTTGCAATTAAAAATCACAAACAAGCATATCCATTTCACATAATGTATAAAATTACTTTTATACATTATAGACCAGATGCCAGCCATAATCACAATATTTCCGTAAGGAACAATATGAATAGTTTTATGCAAAGGAGTGCAGGTATGAAGAAAATATAGAGGCAAAATAACTCTGTACATGTTATTATATATGGTTACAAAGAGAAATTGAAAAATATTAGCAATAAGAAAAGGACTCCCAATATTAATAGGACTGTTTTCCTTGTGGTATAATTAAATTTACAGTAAAATACACAAAATACATAATTAAAATACAAACTATTAAAATTCAATGTATGCACATCATATTGTATACATAATATATACTGTACAATGTTGTATATACATATATATACAATATATAAATATATACCATATAAATACAGCTTATATTTTTGATTGCATCAAGTTGAATGTATTGCAATATCCATTAAACTACATATGACAAACAACAAAACAATTTATTAAAAAAATAAAACAAGGCAATATATTACTATCCTTTACAAAACACATCTTTCATGCAAAGAAATGTATATAGTAGACTATAATATAGCAAATGATAATTATATTACTTAAAAAATGAATCTATGCATTTCAGTCTAAATATGCTGTATTTACTAAGCAGTTATTGAAGGGGGGCAAAGCATATTCTCTCTGCCTTAATTGAATTTAATTGTGCCAATAGATTGCTGCCCTTATTTACATAAATATAGATGTAGTTATAGATAGAAATAATGTTGCAACATTTGATTTAAATATTCATAAATACAATTTAGATTTATCATTTCATATTTGGACTACAGTATCATTTGACCTATGACAACAATAGTCGACCATTTCTATGAACAATTTTTGACGTGTGACGCATGATGCAATATTTAGCCATTTACTGTTTTGATATTGTTTAAAGTGATGTACATTATATTGTTAGTTATTTAAACTTGTATTAGAAGAAATCAAGCCAGTCCCTTTACAGTCTACATATTTTTTTTTTTTATTTGACTACACAACTGTACAGGTTTTCCCGAGAGACCAGGCACAATGTGCAAATAGGTTCATTGTCAAAGTACCTTAAATGTGCGGTAATTAAATCTTGTTGAGTCTTTAAACTTTAGTCAAATACAATACAAATATACTTTACTTTAGTGTAAATCTTTTGAAGTGCATACATACAAAGCTAAAGAAATGTGAAAATGCATTGTAAAAGAAAAAAAAAAAGATTTTCCATTTGATAACAGTAACATAATTATTGCAGCTATAGCCTTGCAGAATACATATAAGTTTACAAAATAAATCTGGACACTGAAGAAAAGTGTGTGTGTGCGTGTGTGTGTGTGTGCGTGTGTGTGTGTGTGTGTGTGTGTGTCTAGGCAAGGGTTTCGCGCTTTCACTCCTTTTCTTCGTCTCACAGAAACTCTAATTTCCAAGCCTGAAATAATAAACATCAACTCATTCCCAGTCCACAGCTAGCCATGCCTTTCCTTTTGTCTGAGCAGTGCTCAACTTTAAAAGCCCCTTTCAGACAGCCTGAATGCACTTCATTTTCTCTAAAAGAACTTTGTATTGATAGCTAAAAAAGGAAGGTTGTTTAGAAAAGGAAGGGGAGACAATGAGGACAAAAATGAAGAGCTTTCAGTTTCCATTATGAACATAGCACACCATTCTCCCGAGCTGTTTATACATTTGCAGCACAATGTCGTTCTTTCCCAGTAATATGTTTCCCCCTTTTTCTCTATTCATATTAAAACGCCCTCACATCACGACCATGTTAATAAATACTACAGAAATGTGGGCACAATGTTGTTTTGCATTCTGTGAGAAGATCAAGGTAAACTTTAAAGGCCAAAGAATGCTCTGCTAAAGCTCATCCAGCTTTGCACAGACGCAGGTAAAAGAAAGGGACCTTGCTGCTGCTCTGCATACCCATTCAATTTCCATGGCATTGCGTAAATATTTTAGACTAATGCACTGATTGTTAAAGAGAAAGAGCACTCTTTGTGATTGTCTGCAGCACTCAAATCCCTTGCTGCACAATGTCTATGCAGGAGTGGTTTCTATTCAAAGAGAAATAGAAGGCCTTAGTTCAGCAAGCACAATGTGCATGAAGGTTACAGAGGATATTGTGTTCTTGTAGATGATGGTTTGTTCAATAACAAAAAAGGAACATTCTTTACAAAGTGTTCACTAAAAGCAAAAGGTTACGTTCTTAGCGTTACTCGTGCAATATCCTTGACTTTCTCCCAATTTATTTAGTTTTTAATTATCTATGGGAAATAAATGCCTTCACAGGTTTGTGCTGCTACACACCACGTTACTCTCCATGCGCAGAGACACCAAGCCTCTGTCCAAATGGAAGACTCAAAAGTGAAACAGTGTGCACAGTTAGCTGTGGGCATTGTCCAAAACACTGGCAAGCAGCATCAAAGCCCAGACTAAGCAAGTGGTTGTTTTCAGCTTCATGGTCAACTAAGTGTCTGTATCTCATTATTAATTAAGTTTGATCTAATTGTCCTATTTTGGATATGT
Organism: Erpetoichthys calabaricus; assembly: GCF_900747795.2. Taxonomy (NCBI): domain Eukaryota; kingdom Metazoa; phylum Chordata; class Cladistia; order Polypteriformes; family Polypteridae; genus Erpetoichthys; species Erpetoichthys calabaricus. The sequence continues at coordinate 67,036,485 of NC_041397.2, read as the reverse complement.
AACTGAGAAATGAAGGAAAATACATGCCGAAATTAATATAATAGTCTCAAACATGCCTAATTCAATTCAGGTTTATGCAGACCAAGGCAGGAACCAATATGGCAGAGGGTATTTGTCCATTGCAGGATCAAATGGGGGCAAATGTATTATCAACAATTAACCTAGAAACACGCATCTTTGGGGACAAGTTGGAGAAGCCAGAGTGTCAACAAGAAAACCCACTCAGAAATGAAAAAAAAAAAAAAACACAGACAATAATCAGGTACAGGATTTAAATCCAGGACAGTGGATCCATGAGCAAGAAGCACCAACCATGGGGATACTATGCTGCCTCATGCATAAATGAACCAATGCTAATTTATTATAACAATTTATTGTTTTTTGTAAATTGCCTTTATTGCATTTTATAGTGACTTTAATGATGAGCTAATTAACTGAAACAGATTTACAGTTTCACCAGTCGTAGCAGCAACAGGTTCAATTCAATAAGTAGCACGGGAGGAAATGCCAAAACCAGGCAACACAGGATACACAGACCCATACTGCAACAATTTAGAGTAGTCAAGCAACATAATAATGTAACTTTGGACTATGGCAAAAATTTTGGTTCCTCTGGAGAAACCCACATAAATACAGAGAGCAAATAAAAATCAAATTGAGAGTATTCATGGAGAACTTGAACAGCTGTAATCCACTGCACCACCTGTACATATGACAATCAACAGAAAATATACAGTAGAAGTGGCATTTTTAGTGAGCTGTTGAAGACTGAAACATTATGGCTTCCAATTTTCCTAATTAACCCTCTTGGCCAAACTGCTGATTCGTGCAGATTGTAAATACTTCTTGGGATCAAATATCATAGGAACATCCGTCCATGCATGCATCTTCTAACCTCTTTATACAGGAGTAGAGTGAAGAGGGTTGGAGTCCACCATGGCAGAAACTCCAGAGAGGTTGGCAATCATTTGCTGGGCACACCAATGTATACACCCATACACTGGTCCAATTTAGAGTAAGCAAGCAATTTAACTTTTACTTCTTTGGAATGCAGGAGGAAACTGGGCTAGGTGGAGAAAAACCGAACGCAAAACCAGGGAAACTCCACACTAACAGTGCTTATGGCTGAGACTCTGGAACCGTGAGGCAGTAGTGATAGACACGGATAAAGAGAGTATTTGTTAACTTCATGATAGTTACTGAATAAGGAAAAACTGTACACTAAATTGTTACTAAAGTCATTTTTATGAATAGTTTTCATTCAGATAGACCAAAATGCATGAGGGCAGGGACCAAACCAAGGCGACATTTAGAGTCACCAATCAATATAACTTGGAAGTTTTTGGGATAGGAGAGCAAACTGGAGCACCCAGACATATATCATGAATAGTATAGAGACGTCGTTGGGAAATGATTTTAACCCTCAAAACTCTGGGGCTGTAAGGCAGAACTATAAATAATATCAATATGTCCTCTCACACCTTCAGTATCATAAAGATAAAACTTCACTCTTCATGAGCTAGTACTTTAACATTGATAAGTAGCTGATCAATTTACAATTAGGTATAAATTGTTGATTGTTGATCCTTATTTTAAAGTGTTGCTTAAATGATTATTGCTCATCATCGGCCGCAGGAATTGTGGCTAAAAATCATTGTTTTCTATCTATTATTTTCAGTCATGGAAAATATCTTTGTTAAAATTACTTTTATCATTTATTGATTTTGTCAGGTTGTGTCTTTTTACTTTTTTTCATGTATGATACTTGAAGAACATGTGCCTTGCCTTGTGCCATTATATTAGAATTAGTAGAAAATTACAAGATCACGTCTTTTTAATTCAAACATTGTAGCTGTAAAGTGGAATCATTGCACTTTTTTCATTGATGTAAATCTCTTTATTTTGCCCATTTTTTTCAAATTAAAAAATACACTGCATTGAACTACCTTGTGATAACAGGTATATTATTGTGTCCTAAAATATCTTCTGATTGGTGGACTCAAATATTGCAGGTATTATCCTGTTTGTACAGCTGTAGAGACCTTAAAGTAATCTAGCATTTAGGAATTCCAAGCACATAGTGATTTTGAGCTTAATACCTCTAACCTTCAAGGGAACTTGAAGATCCAGCCTACTTATAAATATAATCCACCTCACAATTGGTAACACTTCAGTTTAGACACTGCAAAAATGCATGTATAACTAATTTACTCTTATGGAACAAGAACTTAACAACGGAAAAGTTGTTATTCATCTCTGTGCAGCGTGACATTTGATATTCTGGTAAAATTAGTTACGAATATGAAGGATTCACAAGTCTTACTGAAGTATGCAATTTCAAGAGACAGATGTCTCAATTAAAACCTTTTCAAAGTGAGGTCACCGTGAACAGATGAATATGCACTTTACGAATGCTTTGTAACTATTGTTAACACAAAAAGAAGCCCTTGTTAATGTCTTCTTAAAAAAGAGTAAACAAGTAATACAGTAGATGTATTCTAGCAGTACCAAAACAAGTGTTGCCCCATTATCCATTAGAGCTACTTAATATCTGTGCCCAATGAATATTCTTGTTTTCAAGAAGATGGCTTCACACGGATGATTTTTTTAACAACACATTGCACTCCTAGAAACCAAGTTCACCTATTTTTTTCCTTAAAATGATACTAATGTTGCATTATGCTTTGTTAGAAATTTTCTTACAGCTTCATATGCACAATCATGTCTGAATTTCCTCAGTCTTACCCATATCCTTGAGCTAGCTATGTCTCTAATGCATCAAATGAAATTGTGTCATATTTATGGGCTGGAGTATCATTACTTATATTGCCTTGCTACACAAGTTTCTTATGTTGTGTGCTCGCTCTTAAATCATCTGTGATTGTTGCTTGAGTTGTTGCAGCAAAAGCATCCTTTCATGTATACAGTTCACCTGTCTCTTGGACTCCAGTCTTATAAAGCCAGTGATTTACAATTAATACAGCAAGATTATATAACTGTCACATATACGGGCTGTAAAAACAAGATGGGATTTTGTGTGTGTTACATTTAAAAAAACAAGTTTTGAAATCAAATCTGAAGTCATTACATTTGTTTTGTTTAGTGATAACATATGTATTCATAATCAACAATGAGAATTGAAAGGACAAGGTACGATTACTAAACAGAATGACACAAATTGGCAATCTCAATTAGAAAATGGAAAAAAAACAGAACTGTTTCAATAATCTTTAAAAATATCACGTAACTATAACAAAAATAAGCCCCACCGTGTCCTCCATCAACAAAGCCTTGCAGAAAAGAATGAATCTCAAGGGAAGCTGGAGGTGGCAACATGGAACCAAGGAAAGGGGCATACCATCCCACACACCCTTTGATTAAGGATCGGAAGAGCTGCAGCATTTTTTGTCATTTAGTATTTTTGAAATTGGATGACCAGACAATTTTTGTCGCTCAAAGAGAATTGGTTAATCATTAAAAAACGCAATAGCTTTGAATGAGATTTCACTCTGTTGGTATTCTGAAATAATAACTGATGTCCTTAATTAAAGGTTTAATTAGAATAAAAAAGAAAATGAGCTAACACCATTTATCTTTAAACTCTGACAAACTACTGGCTGGAAGTTTTATAATTGTAAAAGTCTTCAATTTTTCTTAAATCTACTCACAACACCCCTTTTGAATCCGCTTTTAGCACCTACAAGCTACATTGCCATACTTCAGTATATAAGCAGGAAAATATTGTTGTTTTTTTATTATAGAAAGAATTCAAATTAAAATGGTTTCTTACTGCAGGCGACACAGAATAACCTATGTCACTCATTTTATATTAAACAAGCACAAATTTGCCTGTACAAACCCTGCCATTGATTCAACAGTAGCAAAGTACACAGTGTGATCGTGTCACTCCCCTTCTTACAACTCTACAATCATTTTTCGAGTTTATTTTATGGTTGATATCAGACTCTTTCTTCTGACTTCACATTTTTTACCTTGCTAAAAGTATTTAGGCTTATACTCCAGATCAAACAGTGCAATCATAGACCTCCTTAAACGCTCCCAGAACTAATCATACCACTACAGATAATGCTATTATTTGTTTTTTAGATTAGCTGATAAAATTTGAACGTTCTTTTTGTTTCTATGTAAAGTTTCCTTCTTTGTATCTGACACAACCAGTATATATTTCAGTTCTATATGATCCTGTTTTGGGTAAAACAGGCCAGAGAAATGAATTGAATGAAGAGAATTTGAAAAATATGATGCAGCATTGTTGCTGGTTTCTTGGTATTTGGGGCAGGATAATAGGAAGAGCATATCTGTCTTCCTCATTATCACAGATAGTCAATCTGTTCAAGTCTTTCTGTGGTAACTAGTTTAAATGGTCAGACCATGATCACTGAGGCCTTATTTAGTCAAGATTTCTGTCCTTATCACCCTTTTTTCAATTCTATTATATATGCTTCCAGGTTTCAATTGCTTTTAACCACTGTACTGTATACAATACTGGCTGTTATTTCTAGAATTAATTTTAATCAATTTATTAAACATAAAACTAATCCCCTCTCTCACTACCAAGGATATATATGTATTTTAATTTTATTGAATTTTTAAAAATCAAATAACATTCCATAAAAGCAAGTCAACTAGGTTCGAAACAAATCAACCTCCACCCCTGAGAAAGAGATCTAGGTCAACAGAATAAAACTTTAATAGCAAGAAAAATAAGTAAGTAAGTAAGTAAATAAATAAATAAATAAATAAGTAGATAAATAAATAAAAAAGGGAAGATAGCTTCCTCAATTTAGATGCTTAATCTAAAATGTTATTGATTAGATCCTGTCTAGTTTTGAAAAAGTTTTGTACAGATCCTCTAAGTGAGAATTAGATTTTTTCCAATTTCAGATAATATATAACATCAGTTATCTACTGACTTAAAATAGGTGAATTAGGATTCTTACAGAAAATAAGTCTACATGGTAATAGTGAAGTAAAGTAATTACCATTTGTTTGTCCTTCTCCACTTCAAGCCCATTCGGAAGTACACCAAACAGAACTCTTAGTGGATTAGGAGGGATTGTGACTCCAAGGCTGTCTGAGAAGCATTTAAAAATTTTGGTCTAAAATTATGTTAATTTGGTGCCCATCCAAAACATAAGGCCCAATGAGGCTGGAACTTGATTGCAATGTTCAAAGGTTGGGTCTTGCCCTGGAAACATTTTGGACAATTTTAAATGAGATAGATGCACTTGATATATAATTTTAAGTTGAATAATTGTATGCTTTGCACAAATGGTGCTTGAGTGAATTCTGTGCATGGCTGCCTTCCACTCCTTTTCTGAAATGTTGAGTAAGAGATCCTTTTCCCACTATACTCTGGGCTCTTTGAAAGGGAGGGAATGTAAAAGGTTTTTATAGAAATGCTGTCTGAGTCCTCAAGACTGATCAATATTTTTTTCAGAATAGAGGTTGGTGGGAGGTGAGGATACCAAGGATAATTTTAACCATACGGTCTTGATTTGAGAGCTCAATAGAGAGTCTAAGCATTTAAAACATAATAAAATAAAATTGTATCTTGTACAATTGGCTGGCAACTTTGACACTGCTACATAAAATAATATTATTTTTTTATCCTTTTTAGATAAGGAAGAAGAGTTAAAATACAATAACTTCTGAAAATATAACATTCTCTAAGAAAGATAAACAGTGAGAAAAAGGCAGACTGGACAATGTTTTAAATTATTTTTGAGTTTTCATTGATGAACAACAAACATTAACATTTAAGACACTTATCACCAACTGCATCCTAAAGCTGTTTTACTTAAACAGTACATTAATTTAGACATTACTACTGGCAAGTACAAGAACTTATTCAAGATGACATAAAAAGGTTGTGGTGAAGGTTGGCCCTGCAGTCTTGTAGTCTTTAGACACTAGGCCTCACCATGTGGACATTTCCACACTTGGAAGAAAAACAGAAAAACATTTCAAAAGAAAACAATGATTGCAAAATACCAATAAATGGTTATTTTACCAACATTTCATATAGCAATATAGTCCTGAATCTATAAATAACTGCAGCACAATGGTTTATATATTTCAGTAGCTGATTAACAGGATTTAGATGTTAGCTTGCAGGGAGAGCAATTGAAGAGTGGATAAATTTAAATATCTAGGATCGAAGGAAGTCCAAGATGGAATATTAGATGGAGAAATAATCCATAGAGTGTAACGTGGATGGAAAAACTGGAAGAAGGTGTCAGGAGTATTATATGATGAAAGAATTAAGGTGAAGGTTAAAGGTAAGGTTTTAAGAAAGTGGTATGGAGTTGTGACATGGGCAGTAAAGGAAGCACAGGAGAAGATGTTACATGTGACAGAAATGAGAATGTTGAGATGGATGTGTGGAGTTACCAAAAAGGACATAATAAGAGATGAGATGATCAGAGGTACCACAACGTGGGAGAGAAATCAAAGAAAGTACAGGAAAGTAGACTGAAGTGGTATAGAAATGTGATGAGGAGAGACAATGAATTTATAGGCAAAAGAATGATGGGAATGAAAGTACAGGGAAAGACAAAGTTAGGGATACCAGAGTGGAGGTGGATGGATAAAACAAAAGAAGATTTTAAGGAAAAGGATTTGATTGGGGTGGAGGAGCAGGACTGAGCTGTATGGAAAAGAAGTGGGAAAAGATCAAGAGGAAGAAGAAAAAAAGTAGTTGGAGTGCAGTCAAGTAAAGTGAAGAATCAGTGAAAATTGTACAATGAGTTGGGGGGGTTGGAGGATGAATCTGTGACCCAGGGCTCTGCCATTCATCCCCTAATTCACTTGTACATGGGGCTGACTCCAGCTATTTTGCTGCACTAGGCAAAAGTATAAATGTCGCACCCATATAGTGCAAAGAAACTGTTATACATTTTATTGCAGATTGTAGAGTGCTTTCCCCTTGGGTGTTTTTTTTTCAAGTCGCACACAGATATTGAAAGAAAGAGTGGGATGGTGAGGGCCACCTTGAAAATTCATGCAAATTGTACATCCTGCTTGGAGTTTCGCACAAGTTGTACAGAAATGTCCAGTCAAAGAGCATGGGGGTTGTTTGGTGACCCTTGGACATTCACAGGTGTTGTACATGGATGTTAGACCAACAACCCATTTTAAGTTTCATACAGACTGCATACAAATTTTCAATAGAATATTTTCTTATTTTAACGAAAAAAGTAGTAATGCATGTTCCCATAATGTACAAAACTGAACATATTTTGTGTCACTGCCAAAAATTCTCTAAAACAAACAAATTCAATGCTAAAACTTACCAAAAAACCTAAAAAATGACAAATGCTAAAAATAAATACATTTAAGACATGCATTAGCAGTTGACACAGCGGTGCAGTAGTTTGTGTTGGTATACTGTATTCACTATACACACATGATTGTATAGCCAGGTGAAGCTCAAATACCATTGTAAAATTTTCTGGCAATACAGCTGTGGTAGGCCTCATCAGCAACAACAATGAGAAGTCCTATCAAGATGAAGAGGCTGTCCTTTCACTATGGTGTCAGGAAAACAGTCTGTTCATCAGCATCAGCAAAACAAATGAGCTCATAGTGGATTTCAGCAGGCATAATGAGAAGCGAAGAACTGAGTGCACACCTCTGTTCATTAATGGTACTGCAGTTGGGAGGGTTGTTTGTTTCAAAAACTTTGGAACCAGCATCAAGAGTGACTTAACATGGTCCTCACCCACAGACATTCTTGTGAGACAGACAAGGTGTCACCTTTATCATCTCAGATAACTGCAGAAATTCAGAATGTCAAAAAAGAGTCCTGAAATTTATCTATCACGTAGCCTTTGAAAGAATACTGGTGGGAAACATCACTGCTTGGTAAGGAAAAGGCTCAAAAAAAGGATCATGCAGTGCGGCAGAGAGTTTTGCGCTAGGCTGAGCACATTATGGTGCACCAATATGGTAGCCAGGATCATGAAGGACTCCTCTCACCCTTTCTACAGACAGTTTAAATGGTTAAGGTCTGGCAGACATCTCTGTTGCTTCAAATGAAGAGCAGAAAGAATGAGAAAGAGCTTCATTTCCCAGGTGATAAAAATAACTATGAGTCGTCATCCTGTCAGACATTCTTCGAAATTGTATAAAAATATTAATGTATTATTTTTTTTAAATATTATTTATTATTTAACAATTATCATACTTCTGTTGTGTGTATATATGTCACTCAATTACAGTGATTTAAGTATTTTAAATCTGCATGTTTTAACATTTAATATTATTTTTAATGTATACTTTTGAATTTAATTTGAACACAACAGGCTGCTCACTGAGCTGCATTTCACTGTATGCCCCTGTGTGTGTACACGTGAAAATAAATTTTAAAAATCTAATCTAAATCTACCTTAAAGGTCCACCTACTCTGGGTATAAATTCCAGGTATGGTCATTGCATAAGTTCTGTTTGTATGTATGTCTGTGTAGGCTCTTTTCCAATTTTGCGGGTACTCATTCCTGAAGACAACTGTAAAATGGCACTATGTGAGTGAGCCCTGTGATGAACTGTCATCCTGTCCAGGGTTGGTTCCTACCTTGCATCCAGTACTGTGAGTATAGGCCTTGCCCCCGTGACACTGAAATCAATTAAACCTGTTTAAGAATGTCACTTTATGTTGTTAAATTTATTAGTGAACAAAAGTAAAAGAGAGAGCAAAGACAAAGAATGCTGACAGATAATGTTGAAACACAATGACCAAATACAAATGTATCTGAGTTGTGAGGAAAATGAAAAAAAAAAAAATCAATGAAAGAGATACATTGGCATTTGTGCTTTCCTCTTTTTAACGCAACACTGATGGCAAGTGCTGTTTCATTTGTGATTCAGGGTGCAACAGAAGAGAAGGCGTTCCCTTTAAAGTATCACTTAAGAGGATAATAGCAATAAGAGAAAGGGAAAGCAAAATGGATTGAAACATTGTCATGTTGTCTTGTAATGAAGCAACAAGAAAACACCAGATAATTCCAGAAACAAAAGAGCAAACTCTCATGCCAATCTTCTGCTTAGTCTGCGTGCATGCAAAAGCTCCCAGCAAATGACATTTGCTTCTTTACAAACCCCAGCTGCACTACTAATTACATGCAGGTTGTAAATATTAATTAAGTTTTATTTGGTATTATTATTTTCTTCTATTTTGGTCTAGTTTCACATTTAGCTCAGAGTGTCTGTTACTTGCAGGCATAAAGCCTCAGTTGACCTAAGGAACTTGTTTGGCAAGAAAAGGGAATATTAGTGCAGTGCATTCTTTTGAAAAAGAAGTCATTTCTACAGACATATTTCATGCATTCTTCTTCTTTTCTCTTTCATTAAATGATTGTTTTCTAATTGCAGTAAGCCACGGCAAGCTGTGTTCTGCTCAGATAATACCATGTCCCGCGAGGACACTCCTCCTTGTGTGTTGTGTCACAACTCACCTGAGGTGCTCTGCTATCTCGACATGACAGTCAGCTTTTTATGATTTATTGCAGCATAATAGTGTGGAGGGCCACAGCAGGACTTATTTCATGAGATAAGAAAGAACAAATCACTCAAGAGTGGTGAGGTGAAGTGAAGCCACAACTTTGTTCGCCAATGATATTAAGTGGAATAAAGCTTATTAATTCATTAGAAAAAATTATGAGGTCCTTTTTAGTGCTTTGAAGAACATTTAGTGAATGAAAGAATGGCAAACAGCATACTTGTAGTTTTTTTTTATAAAAAGCATTCCTTTTAAATTATATATTTTTAAATTAAATGGGTTCAGCGTAGGTTCTAATGTGCAGTGCTGTTTTTTGTTAATTGCCTGCTTGCTGTCCCTTCATGACATTTTGTTTTGCTTCTGTTAGATTTCTGGAGTCTGCTTCTTTTGTTGTTTTCTTGCTTTACATCTAAATTAGTCTGAATTATTACTCTATGTAGGACAAAGTGGACATTGAAAATTCTGCTAGGCTTTTATTAGCAAACAAGGCCTGCTAAGACAGCATATTTAAAAGGGGTATAGAAATTCAGCCACATGTCTTCACTTCTACCTGCATTTCAGAGTAAATGGCTAAACTGCTAGACTGTACCAAACTTTGGACAGCTTCGTACTTCACCTGATAGCAAAGGTGTAAATCAGAGTTGAACAAACACCTTAGCAATGCCTCCGTCAGACAAAAAGTGCCCAAAAGGATATTCATCTTAGTCTTTTGACCGGGAACTGATCCTGCCTGTATGTGATGGAAGAAATATGCGCCTACATTGATTCTGTAACAAGAAGTGACCATGATCCAATCATTCGAGGTTACATCTTTCTGCAAATCCTATCTGCACTCATCTCTTAACTCTCTGAACCTAAAAGCAGAGGAGCCGTTTGCTTTACGGAGGGAGCTATATGCTGATGATCTGTTCTCAACACAACATCTGACACCATCCTTAAAGATTTGGTATCATAAAATGGTTTATCTTTGCCTAGATAAGTTACAAGACTAAATAGCTAGTAAATAGCCAGCCTCTTATGTGTTATTCATTTGTCTGTCTCATCTGTTGTGCTGTCAGTCTTCTTTGTCGATATGTGAGCAGTTACCATGTTTCTATAATCCTTATGTTTATCAATAAAATTGTATTAATCTTTCTTAAAACAAGTGTGCCTCAGTTACCTTGCTATTAGTTTAATGGCTGGAGACCCCTACCTACAAAAAAGGTAAGGAAAATAAAGTGGGGGCCTTACCAATCTTTTAATTAATTACCAGCATTGCAAGCAATTATTACATACTCCTACATATTTGAGTATGTAATATTTTTGTGGTAAATAGTTAACCACATCACCTATTTTTCATATTCTTTTGTACCTTAAAGTCAGACAAAACTGCTAAAGGCTGGAAATCGGTTGACAGTCATTTGCAAAAGGTGTTCTTTTTCCTTCTTCATAATCTTCCTTCATAATCTGTTGTTCTCAGAAGAAGCAACTAAGGGAACGCAAATGATCCGCATAGTTGAAACATGACTAATGTAGAAAGTGTTGGGCTTCTGAATAATTTATTAAATTAAAGATGAATCAGTTCATTGTATTAGCATGTGGAATTTGATTAATTGTGTGAATCTGAATGCTGAGATACTGTGTAAGCTAAGCAGAGCGCAGTGACTTGAAGAGGAGGTGAAGCGAATGTCATGCTAGCAAGTGAAAAATGGTGCACTTTGTATACATTAAACACTTCATTGGCTGTGTTACATGTTCAGAAAATATGTGATTATTTTAAAATGATTTTTTAAAAACTACTTTCATTATTTTTAAAATACCAATAGTATTTTTTGGTTGTTGTAGTTGTCAATATAAATATCCATTTGCACACCTATTAATATTTCATCCATTTGGTCTGTTTCATAACTCACTTAGTCCAGTTCACTGTATGTTATGAGGCTTGTCCAAACAATAATTAAATTTTCGCATTATATTAAAAGATCATAAAAAATGTTTACATAATATAATATAATATAATATAATATAATATAATATAATATAATATAATATAATATAATATAATCTGTACCCTGTCCAGTGCTGGTTTTTGCCTTGACCCTGATATTGTCTAGCCTGGCTCTGTATTTACAGAAGCTTTAAGCAGAATATTTCTATAAATGTTACTTATTTTTACTTTACGTCACACTGATGATTTAAAATGCTTTCTAAACTAAAATCATTCCTTATCCTATTAGACAATAAAGAGCACTGTTATATTTAGAGCATTAATCACTGCACAGTACTTAAACAATAAGCAACTGATTCACTGGTAACCAATGTAGTGCACAACTTATACTTCGCCAAAATATCACATATCTTAACTATATACGTATATGCAGTTATTGACATATATACTTAATATTTCAGATCTGAAATTTTTCAAAGCCGACTATATTTTATGTCTCAGAATGTTTAACATTTGCAAATCAATGAATTGCAAAAGAAAATGTACTATTTTGTCCAGTTGTTAATAAATTAAATTTGAATAAGGTGTATATGTTCTGGAAATGTCTCCTCAGTGTGCACAGTGAGTGAGCTACTGAATGAAAACTTTTTCTAATTAAATGAAAAGATATCATTCCTTCAGGCTTGGATGTTTTTGCCATCTGTTTGTTAAAGCACCAGTGCTTGCATGCAAATGTACCACTAATTTTAGATGAGCACAGGTTGCTACACACAGGTAACCATCCATTCATTTTCTATACACTCTGTATTTTTGTTAGGGTGATAGGAAGTCTGGGCCTATCCCAACAGCACCAGACACAAGGGAGAAACCAGACATAGAAGATAACAGCACACCATTGCAGCGCATGCTTGCACACACGCATACAATTATACCTAACTATATTGGGCTACTTCAGAGTCACTGACCAGTTTTACAGTATGTTTTTTGACCATGATGAGAAGTCTTAGAATGCTTCATGATTGTTAGTAATATAAATAAGATAATACACTACTGTATTATCATTCTGAAAGGTGTTATCACACTTGAGCTCGTGTATTAATACTATTTATTTTAACTGGCCAACTAGACATTTTATAATTCATACATGAGGTAACGTTATTCATCATTGTTATGATATCCTGGAAGATTTGATGCAGCACATCTCATCAATAGTTGAGGCATTCAAATAACTCCCAGCTCTCAAAAGCAGCTGTACTTTGGTCAGGTGTTTGTGGCACAGGACCACATTGCAAAAAGCTGTGACAAAAAATAGGTTAGAATGTACCATCCTGCAAAACTCAAAATAGGCTTTAATTCAAAAACTAGGCCTCAACACTCCAATGAGGCCTAGGAACAAAATCAGCTTGCAAAACAAAGCAAAACAAAATGAAAACAGGCAAAATTACTTAACAAAAGGGCAATCTAAAATTCATAAAGTCCACAATCTGAAATCAGAACCCAATTACACTATCAACATCCATAAACCAAACAAACAAAAACAAGTGTTCTTACAAAATTCCAAAGTCAATAATCCAAAATTCAGAAAAAATGAACAAAAATGAGCATAAGCCATTGCCTCAGAACTAATACTTAGTTTTCCATCAGCTGAAATTGGGCTAAGGACTGTCACGCAACAGGAGCACCCCAAGCTTCAACACACAAAGGATACGAAAATTAACAAAATCAATTAAAAGTAAATAAACTGGAAGAATGAGATGGGCCCATCATACTAAAAACAAAGAAATAGTGGTTAGTAACACAAGGAAATTGTTTAAGTATGTGACATTACAATACTTTTTATAATCATCTATCACATCTGCAGCAAAAGAAGGAATTATAAAAAGGCAAAATTAAAAAAAGCATGTTTTAAATATTTCACACTATTAGTCCTGCATAAGTGTGAAAAGGCCACTTCACTAGTTCTTTTATGCTTAGCTGTTAAAATAATAAGTAAAATGGTGTTTGAGGTTCATCTAGGATTAAAATTAGAAATTTAGTGGGACAGCTATTCCAAAGTATAAGTGAGAGTAAGATTGTTTGGAGCCTTATATACAATTAAGAGTTCTTTAAAATCAGTTCCAAGTGATACAGCCAACCAGTGCAACAAACCCAAGACAAGGGAATTGTGAAGAGGTTGAATTCTGTTATTAATAAATTAAAGTACTTAATAACTGACATCCAAAACATTCAACAGGTGTAGAGATTATGATGGATTCTCTTGGTTTGTCTTTTCATAAATTAGGAATCAGGGATAAGCTAAAGAAGAAGAAGTTACAATGTTTCTCAGTGCAGTGAGAGGACACACACCCTTTGTGTTAGGTGCAAGCTTACTTTGTCAATAATAAGGCAAAAAATAGCCTTAATTTTGTTCAGCCCATACAAAACTGGTTGCAATATTTGGAAACATTTATGTCTAACACTACTTCTTCTTTACAGCACATACTGATATAAAAATACAAATTAATACTACATTGTTTGTCACTGTTATGTACCTTGCCAATATATTAGACTTTAATTAGTTACTACAAGAAACAGTGGTTCACGTATCAGTGTACAGAAATGTACTTAAATGGCTCAAAGGTTATAGTGTGAGGAGAACTTTCTGGCTCCTCTCCATAATTAATAAATAGCAGAACTGCATTGTACTATTTGATAAATCCAATATCTCATTGTTGACACATTTACTCCATTCAAAAAGGCCAGCTTGTTTGAACATTTCTTTTAAGTTGTTCACTATGTTATAAAAAGTTGTCTAATAATAATAAAAAAAGGAGACTATAGGTTATAAAAGTCCAATCTTCCATTTAAGAATCATTTATCCAAATCAGGGTAACCAGAGGCTCCCTCAAGACCAGCTCAGAATCAACCTTCAATTGGGTGTCAGTCAGTCACAGGGGCCATATATCCACGTCCATGCCATAATTTAGAATTACCAATTAACCTAATGACAATTTTAATCTTAAGTTGAGAGCTCCAGAATATTTTTTTTTAAATTGTCACAAATAAGGTCATAAAGTAGGTACTTTCATGTTATCAGAAATGTTCCAATAGGGTGCAAATGACCTATCGACTCCTAATGTTTTTTTGATATGTAAAAAATATGTAGGTGTTGTTGGTTTGAGTTCATCTGGTGTGAGAAGTGGTGTGATCTGAATCCAGTCAGAAAGTGATTTTGCTTTTACAAACATGGCTGTGGAACAATTGTGGATAAGTCTGTTGTGGCCAGGTGTGGTAAGGCAGGACGTAAAATAGGACAATATTTGGGACGGCATGTTGTTGTTCTGTTTAGTAATTTCAGAAAATTCAAACAGAATAGCCCAAAATGCAACAGAAAACAAGTCGCTAATCCAGTGCTTAATAAAGGCTACTTTCAGATAGCTTCTCAGTATCACAAACAATTCAATTAATTGATATGGGAGATCTGTCTAGCAGTCCACTCTCAGGTCAAATGCCGACTCCCCTCTGGGTGACTATATGTTTTATGTCAGCCAGTCCATGAAGTGGTAGGGCTAAGTGCCCTCACTGGGCAGTTTTTTGGAGCTGCGGGGAGAGAAGGAGAAGTGAACATTATTGACAGCGCCCCCCTCACTGTGGTGGGTTATCACGTACCTTGTCCAAGTCTGTTAGGAGGCCCCCTGATGCACATGTGTGACAAAGTTTGTCTGTAACAATGGAGCACCATTGCTGCTTGTGAAAGGGCATATAGAAGATGAAATAGTACAGCAGTTCAAACATCATGAATGCAAAAAGATGTAACATGAAAGTGCTGTGTTATTCTGGCAAATTAGATTAATGTCCACTCAGCAAGTTTTCAATACTTCTTTTGCTTTCAAAGCAAAATTATTATGAATGTTATCACGTGTACAAGCAAAAATTCTTTTGAATCTGTACTATCCAGCATATCTATAGACTGTTTAGGTCAAGATTAAGTGCAGTCATCTCTTTTCTGCTCTGGGAAGGTCTGAAGCAGGTTGTTTCATTGCATAACTTTTAGCATTCCAAAGAGTGCAGAGACTCTCTAGCTGAACAACAGCCTCAGGACAAAATATTAATATCTACCTATATTTTAGACTTTAATTTCTCAAAACAAAGCTGTTTGATTTTGTAGATTTTACCTGATGAATGTTTAAGTTAAGTTCTGTATTACATTTCATAGTTCATGCAGTCCTACCCTTCTTCTGCATTCATTGTTGCAAGTCAATTTATTAAGGACTCATGGGCAAATTTCTTCTTTCCAAAGCAGCAATAAAGACGTCTTGCGATGGTGGCCAGCTCAAGGTACTTTGCTTTATAAAACAATGGGCAATTTAATGCTGTGAACAGAGCTATGACGAAATAGCAAATAAGCACCGAGGAAACAGTCAGAACTGTATTTGCTTCAAGTTCAATAGGTTGGAAGCCAAAAAAAATTACAGCACACTATTGGCAGATTATAATTGGTAGCTGTAGGTCTTATATTTTCAGTTTAGGCTCGTCTCAGACTATATCTTTCTGTGTTTCTTCCTCATTCCAAAAGAAGTTTGTCCTAACCACGATTTTGGCTGTCAGACAGTTTGTATGGAGGAAG
Source organism: Erpetoichthys calabaricus (assembly GCF_900747795.2). Taxonomy (NCBI): domain Eukaryota; kingdom Metazoa; phylum Chordata; class Cladistia; order Polypteriformes; family Polypteridae; genus Erpetoichthys; species Erpetoichthys calabaricus. Next base: position 67,020,432 of record NC_041397.2, on the reverse strand, counting down.
GATGGAATTTTTAAGATAACTGAAGGATTAAGCAGACAAGGGCTTTCAGATATTTGAGACTTATAGAGGGTAGGTCTTCATCCTCACTGGCATGTTATATTTGTGGCGTGAAACTGCATGCATTCATACTACTCTTTATATTTGGTGCTATACAGACAGGCCGATTGTTACTCTTGAGTTTGCTTGTATTCAATTTGATTTCTCAAGATCATTTGCATAATCACTTGGTCTGCCCAGTTTAGTGCAGAAATAAGGTGCATGGCTTCACAACTTATTGTATTGTAACAGAAGGACCAAAGGATCATTTTCTCAACAAAAAATTAGCTGCAGCCACATGAGAGAATATTTCCTCTGTGATGTTGAAATTTACAATCTAGACAGTATATTAGTAATAAAATATTAGCAGTCATATGGAAAGATACATAGAAGTATTACAGTACTATATCCACAACAGCACTAAATTAAATAAAGATATAGATATATTCTATTAAGTTCACTATTGCAAAGGCCTGGTATTGATTCAGGATAGAGCAACTGTTTATGCAGAGCTTTCACATTCTGGCTATGCGGCCATTTCTGATATCCTCATTTTCCTTTGACCCCTCAAAAATGTATGTGTTCGGTTCATTGTCATTTCTAAATTTACTAGCAATTTACAAAGTGCAAGTGGCCTGTCTAGAATGGTTTCATGTCATAGAATCAGTGCTTTTAGGACAAACTCTGGCTTCAGGCAATTCCCTGGAATGTAAAACCTTAGTTTAGAAAATAGATTGACTAACATAAATGTTAAATAATGTATAATACACTGTGGTGGGCTGGCGCCTTGCTCTGAGTTTGTTCCTGCCTTGCGCCCTGTGCTGGCTAGGATTGGCTCCAGCAGACCCCTGTGACCCTGTGGTAGGATATAGCAGGTTGGAGGATAACTGACTGACTGTATAATACATGTAAATATATAAAAGTTACTTTTTTCCATATTTTGTGCAATGTGTTGGAGTTTCTTAAAAATATCACTTTACTTAATGCCTCAGCATATTCAAAAGTGGCCGATGAGAGTTCCTCTGCATCTGCTACAATAAACCTAACTTTATTGTATTAATTTTCAACCCCCTTATTTCTAAAATCCATTATACATATTGAAAAGAGCCATATCTGAGAAATCCCAACTCTGAAATGTATACTGCTAACAGAGCTAATCCAAATCTAATTTGAAGACGTGTAAAAATAATTTTACTGTGGCTTTTTAAAAATAGCCTGCTAAGTAAAACTCAGATCGCTTAGCTTGAAAAAAATGATTGGATAGTCTTGTGCATTTTTCTCTGCAGTAATAAAACATTTCATTGACAGCGACAGGCTAACATATTTGGTCAGTCAGTGTTAATCATTTTTACACCCGCACAAGTGATACATTTCTAAAGGGAAATTGCTTTGGTCTGGTCAGTGCAAAGAGCAGTTTGTTTAATCAGATTGCAAATAAGGGTTGATGATTTGATCACATTCCAGCTTAATCTACTCCAGGAGTGCCATTTAGAGCACTAAATCATGTGCTAGGAAGCTGCAGGTGCTGTTCTACACTCATTACACCCAGGGGGCAGGGTATCGGTAATAAAGAGCAAATAAATTTATGGACAGAGGAAAGGAATCAGCTGATTTGCCTGCTGCGGGGTATTTTCTAATTATCCTATGGTTCAGAGTGAAGCAGCCAGCTTTCATTCATCTGCTCCAATCTCTCTGTTCTGCTCTTCTTTTTTTTACCTCCTATATAACAGCTGCTTAAAGACTGCTATCATTTTCATGTTAAAGGGAGAAGTGCATTTTGCAGAGATTTTCGTGGTTTTTGTGAAACAGCCTGTTGTTGTGGGCTGAGTGGAGTGAATGTATCCCATGATTCAGCTCCTTTACGCAGGAAATCTCCTGAGGAAAGTGCTAATGTGTCAGCTGCATGCCTCATTTCTTTCAATTACACATGGAGAAACTGCCAAAGCTGACAGCTCCAACAGCAGATTTGAACTGTTACCATATGTGGAAAGCCTGTCTAATCATCTGCTACTTTATGGTGATTGTTATTTGTTCATCCAGAAATTCACTGTATTCTGATCTTCACGCTATCTTCACATGCTTTGTAAATACTGAACACAGTTTTCTTTATTAAATAAACCCAGGGCTGCCATGAAGATAATAGGTTATTTTTTTAGACTCCCATCCTATGAAAAAACTAAAGCATGAATTTATATAAATATATGGATACAATTCCTAAATCACACACTGTTTTCTTCTCATTTATGTCATAGATTTAATAAACAATCTTTATTTTTTACAGCACCTCTTCTGCAGTTAACACCCTTCCAAGGCAAGAACAGACCTATTCTGCAATTCATTACAAAAATATTTTACAAATGACACATAGGCAGATTAAGTGAACTGCTCAGGGTCATACAATATGTTAGAGATGGCTATAGAAACAACAGCCTTGGTGTTTAAAGTCCATTGCCTTAACCACAAGGCCACACTGTCTTACTTAAGCTGCTAAAAGTTAAAATATTCATGCTACATAGATAAATGTTAGGTCAGAAACTGTTTCTAGAAAACCTGTGATTTTTCTAACTAGCATTCACATCCAATACATCTTTCAGGAATAACACAACCATTGGTGGGTCAAAGTAAATTTTGTTTATTCTATTAAATGGTATAATCAGACATTTTCCCTAATAGATTGATTAAGCCACGCAAATTAAGGCAGGCTAAGTTTAACATTTGTGATAATGGGTTTAACTTCAAGGAACCAATTGCAACTGAAAGAATATAAACCCTCCAGAATTGTAAGTAAACTCTCCTTTTTCAATAAATGTAAAGATGTTTTGATTTATCAAGTGAGTTAATTTTTCTCAGTTATTTGACAAGTTGTCATATTTGTGTACAATCTGAATGGTTATTATAGAAAAGTACATTCTGCTCGACAAATCCTGGCCAGTATTTTACAATTCTTATTTTCTGAAAGCTGTACAAATGTACATTGTAAATATATAAAATTGACAACTAAAAAATTGTATTTCAAACTATTAAATTCTGTGCTGACTTAAAAAATATAACACTGCTGTAAACAATTGTCACAGGTGGCTGGGTGTGGTCGGCATTCGCCTGCCTATAAAAGGGTCCGCCTCCCAACAATCAAGGCTGGAGTCGGGTAAGGAGGTGGACAAGGTTGGAGAGGAGGCGGCAAGGAGAGGCCTGAAGAGTGTGAGAAGGAAAGAGAGGTGGCTTAGAGAGAAGCCAGGACTGTTTAGAGTCTGTGGGGGGTGATTAGTGGCGGTGCACACAGTGACTTGTAAATATTAGTAGTAGGAATAAACGTGTGGTGATGGCTAAAACCGTGTCCTCCTGTCTGTGTCCGGGCTGTACCCTTTCACAGTGGCGTAGTCGGCAGGATGCTCCACCTGGGTCAAGGTGGGGACCTGTATTGTTGAAAAAGTCTGTGGAAGGTCTGGCACAGCAGGGAAGTTCACCCATGTGCCACAGGGACGGCGTGCATCCAACCCCGCAGGGAAATGTAGAGTCACGGACCATTTGCGGTCCGCCGTTGGAGTTTATGTTTCAGGGGCGGCTCAAAGATGCGGCGGCAGCAGGAGGAGCTGCCGAGAAGGAAGGGCTGCAGCTTCAACAGCCGCAACAGCCGCAGAGCTGCCCGGAATCTCGTCTCCATGTGTGGAGGGAAGACGAGATGGCCGCCGACCAGAAGTCCCTCCTCGTGACAAGCACGGAATTGGACAGCGTGTCCTGTCTTCCCGCCAACGATTGGTCAGAGGCGGGAGCAGGGAATGTCCGTCTCGTGCCTGGAAGAAACCCGAGTGGGCCGGAGGGAAGGGCCCATGGAGAGCAGTCGGTGAGTGGCGCTGCTGAAAAGGTAAGCTCACCGCCGGCTGTTTCTCTCTCCTTGGCAGCGGTTTTGCAGGAGCTGCAGGAAGAGCTTCAGCTTCTGCTATCGCTGCCGGCCGAGCGATCTGCGTCTCCGCCCGGAGGGCACGAGTCAGGAGGGATGGCAGTGACGTGCGATCAGGAGCAGCAGGCGAAGGAGGATCGGCACACTGCAGGAGCTTCTGACCAGAGAGGCACAGCGGGGAAGGTAAGCGAGACCAACCCAGTGAAGCTCCGGACGCCAGCGGGGCTGGGTCTGCCCTCTTGCAATGGGCAGATTTGAACCGTCACGGCGTCCCAAAATGAAAGGAGGAAGCGGCTTGAGAAAGCCAGTTCCTCCAAAACGGGAGGACGTGCAGCTGGGTGCGCGCGTCCCTCGAAGGGCTGTCCTCTGCGGAGGCAGAGGAATTACCCGCTGGCTGGGAGGAGACTGGCACGTGTGCTCCCGCTGGTGGTCCTGTGGTGAGGACCGCGGACTTGTCGGGCTGGGAAGCCAAAAAAGGGAGCATCGGGGTGCCGATCGGGGCCGAGAGTGTTGGCTCAACAGAGGATGAGCTGAGGGGCTGCGTCAGGGCAATGCCTCCGCCCTTGTTTTTCTTTTTGGATTTCAGGATCGGGCCCTAGGCTACGGAGTGTCGGCTTGCCGCTGAGGAAGACCAGTCCTCGCGGATCAGTCTGCTGGCCCCTGGAGGTCTCAGCTAGTGGGGGAGTACTGTCACATGTGGCTGGGTGTGGTCGGCATTCGGCTGCCTACAAAAGGGTCCACCTCCCGACAATCAAGGCTGGAGTCGGGTGAGGAGGTGGACAAGTTCGGAGAGGAGGCGGCAAGGAGAGGCCTGAAGAGTGTGAGAAGGAAAGGGAAGTGGCTTAGAGAGAAGCCAGGACTGTTGAGAGACTGTGGGGGGTGATTGGTGGCGGTGCCCACAGTGACTTGTAAATATTAGTAGTAGGAATAAACGTGTGGTGATGGCTAAAACCGTGTCCTCCTGTCTGTGTCCGGGCTGTACCCTTTCACACAATATATAGTCAAATGAAGTCCAAATAAATAAATAAATACACGTCAAATAAAACCCTTAACTTCTTGCCTGCCTCATCCTTCCACCATTCTTCTTTCTTGAACCTTTGCTCCTCCCAACAGGTGAGCTCTTGTCTACTCTCCCCTGACTCTAAATTTAAAAGGTACGTGTTTGGGAGGTCCTTTTAAATGCATACTTGGAACTGTTAATGGGGGAACCCAAATACCTCTTTAAGAGGTAGAAAAAAGCACTGGAGCTTGTGGGATCACCCTGGCCGAACTCCCCAATGGCATCCCCAAATACTCCTGCATTTCTGGGTCCTAGCCTTCCAAAACAATGAAAGACAGCACTTCATCATAATAAGGAGCAGAGAAACAAAGAAAAAAAATCTCTCCCCTACCACCTAATTGTATTATGAGAATTTCAGATAATTCTTCATCATAGTGGCCCCGTCATTCTCTAGTGCCCAGGACTTATTTTGGTACCCCAGAGGCCACTTGCTTTAGTGATCTATAGACAAAATTGGGGCATTCTGCTCCCTACCAACAGTGGTTTATTTCCATTGGCAATGAAAGTATTGGAAGAGTATCTGGGCATCTTGCAGCTTGACTCCTATTTTATAGTAGTGAAGAATTGTTGAAATTCCATTTCCAGACCCAAGCCTGGATAAATGGGGAGGGATAGTGTCATGCAGAAGCCTCTATCGGAGAAGTCTACTCAAGGCAAATATTGACCAATATAAAAATGGGAATGGCAACGGAAGAAGAAGAGGAGGAGGAGGAAGAAGAAGAAAAGGGCCCCTTCTTACACTTTATAGTCTGGTTGAAAAGTATAATTTTGTACAGTACTTTGGTGGCCGCATCTTATGTTATCAATATCAGCACATTTGAATGCACTTCCTATATTGCGCATGCAGTGCTTACCTGGGCTGCACTTTTTTTAAATCCCACAACTAAAAATCCACACACACAGCAATTGTATCAGACTTTTCTAGCAAATACATTTTAAATAGAAGATTGAAGTCTATTACTGTAAAAAATATTCTTCATTTATTTTCAGGTAGATAATAAAAATAATGCTATGTTCAGTAGCAATATGCATTTAGAAATACAAGCAAACTCTGAAATTACATTATGGCCAGAAGAAAATTTGGAACAGGAACATTGTTCTGGTTCTTAAATTGAATAGAAGGAATGTTATGGATTTTACACATTTACATAAATGCCTCTGTCATGCAATTGTAACTCCTGATCCTTCCTGCTACAATGAAATAATTATTTGGAAGTCATCATTTAAAATGATGTTCAATTTATTATTGAAAGAAAAAACTGTCAAGGAGGGCAAAGGCTGACCCAGTCCACTAATAAACAGAATATAATAAATGCAATACATCTTTACTTGATTATTCAGCTTTAACTAAGCAATATGATGGTGCAAGTATTATATTTATGTTTAATTTTTATATTTAATTTTTTTTTTATTCCAGAATGGATCATGTCAGACCAAAGGCTGCAAGGCATATATGAAAACACATTATTCCAGTAGGGCAGCGTATGGACACCAGCATATTCCTGGGATTTTAGGGAAGCAAGTTGTATATTCAAAATAAATGAAGAATAAACAACATGTACAAAAATTTTTCAATTTAACAGCTACTTTATTAATCATACTGAAGGAAAAGCATCTCATTTGGTATTGGTGGCCAATGCTTAATTGGCATAATAGACTGAGACAACTGTCCATTTCTAAAAAAAAAAAAATCATCTCATCATTAAATTCTCATACTTGTTAACTTTACTAAAACTACCAATGCATGATATATGCTTTTTTATTAAAATATGATGAGGATTGTACATTTATGCTTTCTGTTTTTAATTATTGTAACACTCCTCCTTTTGAGGCACACCAATTAAACTTAAAAGAAGACTTAAAATTTCCAGCGGAGCATAATATTCCAAACTCTGTAGGAATATCATTCTTCTAGTCACGGCAGGGAGTTATGTTTCTATGGGGCAGAAGAAGTAAACAGGCTAAAAACACCTAAAGCCACCTTACAACAAAACTAGAAAATTAGTATTATTTTGAATTCACTGCAAAACAGATAATCACTTCTCAGTACCCATTTACTCCAAAGTCATAAAATCTAAACTAAAATTGTATTTTTCTATTTTAAATGTAGCAAGCTAAGCATGGCCTAATCTTTCTTTGCAGACACAATTAAAATACTTTGCACACATGAATCTCTTTGTCAAACTAAATGTCTGTTTTTAGGACAGATATTGAGCTTCTGATCTAGGCACCTGTAATATCCTGGGAAAAGACTTATCCATTCAGTGGAGGATTTGTGAAAAGTGACGTAATGTAAACATGCCAAAACATTTTTTGGCAGGGCTATAATAACTATTCAGGAAAACAATCTGTAATGAAGGCTGCCAAAATATTTCACTGCAAAGCCAAAATGCTGTGGCCAGTTGGCAGTTTATTTGCTGACTTACTCCAACATATCTTTCATACCTGCGAAAAGAAATGTCAGAATGTACATGCATGTTATTTTGTGTGACTCTCCATTTTAAATGTGATACCACAAGCCAGCTTTGAAAAATCAATCCTTTCTGAATAATGAGACTTAATCATGAATCCTTTGTTTACAACAAACCTGCAAATATTATCACCCACCAATGTGTTCTACGCTGAGTCATCAAAGACGAGGCCAGTGTTTCAAAGCTGAAGTCACGTTGAGACAAGTGACACAGCTTTTGCCTTCAGATGTATAAAAGTTCATTTTTAGTCCTCACCATTCCTGAGCAATTCTTGCTTTGAGCATTATTAATCTCAGGATGGCACTGACACTGAGTTTCCTAAGTGAGATAGCATTCATTCAAAAATAATCTTCATTCAATGACTGCAAAGTCACATAAAGCAATATGAAGCAATATGAGATCAGATTTCTCGGGAAACTTTGAAGGTGAGCTAGCATCCATTGAGAGTTTACCTTTGATTTTAATAGAGATGACTTATTTTGGACTGATGGGTGAGAGACGCACTGCTATTAGAAACAGGTCTATAAATGGTGATCACACCAAAACTCATTACGGTACTGCATTCTGAGATTTTCAACATAACACCATCCAGTAAATGTATCACATTATGGAGATTTTAAAAAAGAAAAGATTGATCATTTTTGCTTATAATGAAGGATAAACATCCTATTCAGTTTGAGTTGCTGCCTTGCAGTCACTGCTGCCAAGCTACCCCCTGGTTCAAAAGAAAAAGTTGGTTAAGACGATGGGTGAAGGTGAAATAGATACTCACATTATTGTAACTTTTCAGAAATAAATAAATAGGACAGACGTACAGGCAACATTAATCTTGAAAAGTTACTATTATACCGTGAGTTCAGACTGCTGTAATAGACCATGAGCACTCCTCATTTTCACATTTAGATGAGAATTTTGAATAATTCTGCATCATTTTTCTATGTGTATGTATTAAGCCCCCTGATATATTATCTAAAGAAAAGATACAAAATAGCCTAAAACACAGACGATAATAAAAACATGCGGATTTATGGTGCATCTGTTCTGAGCTACATTTTTATTTTAAATACAGCTTTTCAAAATGATATATTTTAAGAGGGGGAAATGACAGCTGTAACAATTAAAGTGCTGGAATTACATGAAAGAAACAAAGCCCTAAACAAGCCTGATCCGTAAAATAAAAATGTGTTTTTACAACATAAAAACAAAAAGGGGTTTTAGAGGACTCACCTCAACCAAATCAGCACAAATAGCTACAACATATTATGTATTTAAATTCATAATCTGCTTCTGGCAATGTTATCTGCATTCCAAAGAAATACAAAGAATTTTTTTTTTTTTTTGTAAAATGTTGATTTAGCACAGTATCTGTATTTAAGGGTTTTACATACTTTAGATGAGCTGTGCTGTTTTCCATTGTGCTCTCTTTGGTTTTGAAGCAAATTAATTAACATGATATAGAAAAGGTAGAATGCAAATGTTGAAGCCTTCACTTTAAGCCCTCGTATTCTTTTGTTCTCTATTATCGTACCAAATTATTTAATTGGGTCTCTCTGATTGTGCAGAGACACAGAAAAGAACACAGCCTATTGTAAGGAGTCCTATAACCATAATGCAGTATCAAATTCAATTCCCATCAAAAGTGCTTGCTGCTAAAAGCCTGCACTGAGGCTGCAGATTAATGAAGATCTGCATTGAGCAAAGCGGTGGTCGTAGAGACATGATTTTTCTCCAATAAAAGGCCTGTTCTCCAAGAACAATAGAAGCGCTGAAAAGCATTAGTCTGTTTAGGGATGAAATAAATCAAAATGAATGAGCCAGCATAGAACAAAATGGAAACAGTCTGAAAGAAGCTAATTTTGAAAAATCTAGGCTTTTCCCTTTCGTTAAAAATCAACAGATGCTTTAGAAATTAAATGAAACAGTCCAGTCTGACAAGGCATTAAAACACATTCAAACACATGGTGTTTATGTTAAACTGTTGCAGTTTTACAGACAACGAAACGAGTGGAGAACTAAAAGCATGACGCTACCATTTTGTTGAACTACCTAGATGCTTTGTATATCTAACTACTGCAAGTCACAAATGACTTCTAGTATTAACATCCGGGATCAAGAGACCTGAACATTCAGGGGGTCTATGGTCATGCATGAATCAAGTGATTTATAGACTGTTTTTTTATGGGTTCAACTTAATAGTGAGTATTTATAGAAAACATATGGTTAGACTTAGGTTTTAATGGACATCCTACTTTTAAATGATGATTTCATTGAAGGGATTAATTGTTGTTTGTTTTTACCCACCTTCCATTTAGTCTTCAAGGATGAGTAATACCAAGCAGTTTGTTAGCTAAGACAAGAAGCAGAAAAAACAAAAAAACTCCACACATTTCCCTCATAACCTACTGTATTGTATTTTAAAGCCTAATGAATCTCTGTCTTCTTATGTAATGTTTATACCATATTTTCACCTCTTTTAGGTGAGACATTTGCAAGTGACAACAAGTATGATTTATTCTGGCATGCTTCTCTTTGGGTAGGGAGATAAGTGGAACACCAAATGGAAAATCATCGAAAAAAATATAAAAATTCAGTTACATGTAACATTAGCCAATAATATCCTTAGAGTGTATTCCAAGGTTTGCCAGAAATAGCAGAATCCAGCATTGTAGCAATCTTAGAAAAATGAACTTAAGTATAAGTGTGAGAGACTGCAGTAATGTGTGAAAAGATAGGGTAGGTTGAACAATAATGACACAACTTTTTCCAAGGACTGTAAGGTCATGTATTGTAGTTAGGAAAGATGGCTTGGTGTCAAAAGTTAAATTAGCTCCAACAAGTCAGAGCCACAGTAAAAAAATAAAACATCTTAACATTCACATTGACTTTCAGCACACCAAAGAGCGTCTATGTCTGGTCACTATCCAGGGACTGGATGTAGAGGTGGTGCACTCCTACGACTATGTGAGGGTCTTGTAACACAGAGGAACTATACAAGAAAAGGCAGAGCAGAATTGTGTTTCTTTAAGGTGAGAAGCAACATTCTTCACATCTTCTATTAGTCTGTGATGGCCAGTATGATTTCTACACTGTGGCATGCTGGGCTGGTAAAATCACTTCAAGAGAGATCCAGCTAATTTAAAGGGCAGGCTCAGTTATGAGATACACTCAGGAACCCCTAGAGGTAGTAGAAAAGGAGAGAATTAGAATAAAACTGAGTACCATTATGAACAATGCTGCACATCCTCTCTCTGACACACTAACACTTAGTACTTTCAGCCAATGAATCATTCAGTACAAGTGTGACAAGAAATACTACTATCCATAAGTCCAACAAAATAAAAAAGAGTTATGGCACACACTTCACTTGTGATATTATATCTTTGTTACTCTAGGTTAAAGGTCTGCTGGCAACAGTAACATTGTTTGTCATGGCAATTTAAAGATGGCCTCAGTTTTATGATCACAGAGTACAATTAGCTGTAAAAGTATATGTTTAGAAAGATAAAGAGTAAATCAAAATCACTGACATCTTTATATGATTTATTTACCTTCTAAAATATACGTTCTCTGGTGAGATGTCAATTCTGAAATGCAGGTAACTGACAAATACACTGAGAGTGCACACAGCACTGTATCTGTGCCAAAGAAATGCAACTTTCTGCAACTGTATATGCATTTAATTAGCATTATCATTCATGGTGTCTCCGAAATCCCATACTAACCCCTACTTTCTCTTCTTTTTCCGGTTTACTGTGATGGCGACCTGCGCCACCACCACCTGATTAAAGCACCGTGATGTCCCTACATTGATGGATTAAAGGCCAGAAGTCCACATGACCGTCATCATCAATTTCTTCCATGTGAACCCTGAATACATTTAGGACTGATTATGAGGTCATTTATGTTAGGTAGAATGCCTAGAGGGGGCTGGGTGGTCTCGTGGCCTCAGAACCCCTGCAGATTTTATTTTTTTCTCCAGCAGTCTGGAGTTTTTTTTTGTTTTTTTTCTGTCCTCCCTGGCCATCGGACCTTACTTTTAATCTAAGTTAATTAGTGTTCCTTAATTCGATTTTCTTATTTATTTTGTGTTTTTTTCTCTTTCTTCATTATGTAAAGCACTTTGAGCTACATCATTTGTATGAAAATGTGCTTTATAAATAAATGTTGTTGTTGTTCTTCACAGCCAGGTGGAAAATAAGCATGTTCAGAGCATCAATCACAAAACATTTTCAAACACTGCATAGTGGGAATCCAGAATATATTCCCTAGTCATGAAGCTAAAAAGGGTACTTTGCAGCAATCTGATAACTGGCTGGGATGAAATGAGCTATTACTGAATGAAACAAGTGGTACGAAATGAAAAGTCTTACCAGTCTAAGAAACTTTAGAACTAAGAGGAGACATTTGATTTCATCAAGCCAAGTCTGGTCATTGTAGTTTTCCGTATTTTTCTAAAACAAATGAAAAAAAAAATTGCATGATTTATCCATCCATCCATTATCCAACCCGCTATATCCTAACTACAGGGTAACGGGGGTCTGCTGGAGCCAATCCCAGCCAACACAGGGCACAAGGCAGGAAACAAACCCCGGGCAGGGCGCCAGCCCACCGCAGTGCATGATTTATATTTTAGGAAAGCATTACATATCAAAAATAGCAGAAAGTGGAGGCCATTATGATTGTCTTTTATTACATTTTTACCATTTTAGATTTTCAAATCCTTGGCAGCATTTGAGCTCTGAACTTAACTTAATGCAGGGAAACATTACTTGGGATCAGCACATCTTTGTTTTGATTTTCTATTTACATTTTGAATTGTGAGACAAATTGTTTCTTCAGTTATTTGTAAGGAGTTTTTGAGATGTTTGATAAGGCACTGACTAAGTAACATTTTCCCCTAAAAACTCATCTATCTTCACTTTGAAGTAGTTCCATGCTTAATAGAAGGCAGTTGTCCAACTTGAGCCAAACTAACACATGGATTTTCATTAAGAATCACTACCCTTTTCAACAAACAGGTAACTTTCAGGTCATGAAATGACTTGTTCCAACTGTAAGAAATATATTTTATCATAGGGGTTTACAGGTAAAATGCCTTAGAATAATGTTACCGATAGAAAGCTGCTGTTTAAAATGAAAAATGTTTGCATTTTCTCCAGCATCTGAGTGGTTTAAGATACTTTTTACATTTGGGATGCAGATTATGCATTTGTGGTCTGGTGCATTTTTATTTATTAAACAAAACAAGGTTTTTAGTTTCACAAAGGGCTTTCATAAAACCTTCTTTTCAGACCATATGCTGAGGTGGCACCTTTTTCCTCTGTCTTTGTTACATTCTTGTGCACTTTCAGCTAAATGCATGTTCATCCTCATCCTTTGAAGTAGCTTTCTGCAAAATAAATTTGCTTATTAGTATTTATGCTGGCCTTGTTCTCCCTGACAAACTTAATGTAGTTTTCTGAGGATTATGCTTTTGATTCAGTATAATCTCTCTTGTGTAAATATGCTAGTTAGATCTTTCATTTAATTCTATTACCATTGCTATGCTCAAAACTTGACCTAGTAATACAATTTTAATAAATGCATATAAAATGCATTATTATTTATCATTTTACATTATGGTCTATTGAAAAATGTGTCTTTATTGCTTATAATTAAATGTGCCCCTTTAAATTACAATGGATAGTACGGCATTGGTGTAGTGGATAAGAATTTTTCTCCCCAACAATTCAACACATACAGTATATTGAATAAGCATTCCTTTTTCACTTTCAACAATGCACTTATCACTTCAGTATCATAAAAGTCAGATCTGTGAACAAACTTGATGAAGTAAAGGAAACAGTACTACCAATTCTTCATTCTAGAAGACTTGCTTTATCAAACATAATATAACATTATCATAAATCATCTTTAAATGTCTTTTCAAATTTGTCTCTCCATCCCCATTTTCTAGCCTTATTTGTAATTGGTGAAACTTGCAGAGAGCCTGAGCATAACCTGAAGAGGAAAGTGCAAGGCTCAAACCAGCTTTGGATGAACCGCCAATCAACCAAGTATACTCTCACAGACATACCGACCATTAGTAAGTTCATGTTGAAGAATATCAGTCTATTTGATTAGCAAGAGTTTTAATAGGAAGAGCATATTTGTTTATAGTTTTGAAATTAAAATCCTGCCACGGTGGCAACTCCCTCAGGGCCATACAGTATGTCAGTGGTGGAAACCAAATGAGAATAAACCTTATGGTTTACAGTGCGGATGAGTGAGGAATTTAACACATTTCCATGACAATGTCTTTTTTGTGTACGCACTCCAGTTTCCTACTTAACTCCAAAGACACACACATTATGAGTATACATATATCCCAATAGATAAACTGGTTTCACTTTCATGGCTAATACCAACTGTCTGCTACCCTCTAATGAAAAAAATGAAAGGATCAAACTAATGGATGGAAGAGAAATGCCTCCTAGTAAAATCCACAATTTTATAATTGTACAGACACGCCTTTACTATATTTCATATAATGACATTTTAAAAGTGGTTAAGGTTAGAGTTAGGTTTGGTATAGTCACTATGCTTCTAATCTTATTATATAGCTTATCTTTTGCGAAGTAGTACATTCATAAACTTTAGGACACTAAAATATTTTTGCACAATTTCTGTCCATTTGGACCACTGCTAACTGATGCAACTTTAAATGGAATCCAAATTAAAGTATAAGGCATCACAAAACAGCACAACCATTAAACAAAATAAGGAAAATAATAAGATTGTCCCTGTTCAAAAGTTTGCATACCCTAAGTTCTTAATATTGTTTATTGACCCCTTTAGCATCAATGATGGTGTACAATCTTTTGTGATAGTTGTGGATGAAACCCTTGATTTTCTCTGGTGGCAGAGTTGCCCATTCTTCTTGGCAAATAGCATCCTGGTCCCATAAATTCTTGGGTTGCCATGCATGAACTGCATTTTTGAGATCTCTCTAAAGTGGCTCAATGAAATTGAGGTCAGGAGACTGTGATGGCCACTCCAGCACCTTCACTGTTTCTGCTGTAACCACCAAAGGGTCAACCTGGCCTTGTGTTTTGGAAGAATGTCATGTTGGAAGATTCAAGTGTGTCCCATGTTCAGCTTCTGGACTGATGAATGCAAGTTGCCTTCCAGTATTTTCAAGTAACATGCTGCATTCATTTTGCCATCGATTTTCACCAAGTTACCTGTGCCGCTGTAGCTCACACACCCCAGAACATCAGAGATTCACCTCCATGCTTCACAGTAGGGATGGTGTACTTTTCTTTTTTTTTTTTTTTTAATTTTTTATTGATTTTATTGAAATCACACAACATTCCATACAAATAGATCAATTTTACAAGAATAGGATTGAAAACAAATCAACCTCCACCCCTGAGAAAGAGAGCATGGGCAGCAGAATAAAGCTTAAACATAGTAAAAATAAGCTAATAGATAAATTAATAAGTGAATATAGATAAATGGAGAAGAAAAAGAGAAAAAAAGAGAACAGGGAGAGAATCTGCTTCCTCAGTGCTTATTAGATCCTGCCAGGTTTGGAAAAATTCTGCACAGATCCTCTAAGTGAGAATTTCATTTTTCCAATTTCAAATAATATATAACATCAGTTACCCACTGACTTAGAAGGGGAGAGTTAGGATTCTTCCAGTTGAGCAAGATAAGTCTACGTGCCAATAGTGTAGTGAAGGCAATTACAGTTTGTTTGTCCTTCTCCACTTTATGCCCATCTGGAAGTACGCCAAACACAGCTGTTAATGGATTAGGAGGGATTGTGACACCAAGGCTGTCTGAAAGGCATTTGAAAATCTTGGTCCAAAATGATGTTAGTTTGGTACAGGCCCAAAACATGTGACCCAGTGAGGCTGGAACTTGATTGTAGCATTTGCAGGTTGGATCTTGCCCTGGAAACATTTTGGACAATTTTAAGCGAGATAGATGTGCTCGATATATAATTTTTAGTTGAATAATTGTATACTTTGCACATATATATGAATTCTCTGCATTGCTACCTTCTACTCCTTTTCTGACATGTTGAGGGAGAGATCCTTTTCCTATTGTCTTCTTGGATCTTTGAAAGGGAGGGACTGTAAAATGGTTTTATATATTGCAGAGATGCTATCTAAGTCCTTGAAACTGATGAATATATTTTCCAGCATAGAGGGAGGTGGGAGATGAGGGAAATTGGGCAGGTTCTGTTTAATAAAGTTTCTAATTTGAAGATAGTGAAAGAAATGTGTTGCTGGAAAGTTAAATTTAGAATATAATTGTTCGTAGGATGCAAAGACGTTGTCTATGTACAGAACTCTAAGTGATTTAATCCCAAATGTTTTCCAGACATTAAAAACTGCATATGTTTGCGAGGGTTGAAAAAGGTGGTTCTCATGCAGTGGTGCCACCGATAAAAGATTCTTTATCTTAAAATGCTTCCTACATTGGTTCCATATTCTGAGTGAGTGAAGCACTATTCTTTCATAGCTTTTTTCTTGTCATTCTTAAAATTAGCACTATTTTATGGGTATAAAGTACATATAGTACATACTATAGAACAGAACAATCACAAGTCAGACTTTATTAGTAAAATAAATGTCTTGTTGCCACATCCCAGATTTAGGTCTTATAGATGTTTAATACGGACTAAGTTTTAAATTCTTCAATTAAAATTAATAACAATGAAAGAATTTGCATCATTTCATGAACCTAATCAGGATAAAATGTCATAAGAAATGAAATGAGACAAAATAGAGAGTTTAAGTGATTATAATTAAATAATTTTTGTCATTGTACTAATTAAACGAAACACATCACATTGATTTCATGCTTTTGCCTTGTTTATATTAAAATATTTGATTAAGCAACAGCTATTATGAATTAATAAGATTATCCACAAATTAAAAATAACTAAACTACAAGTACAGCTATACTTAGACAAAATGCATTCATTCATCTTGCCTCACATGCTATGAAACATTTTTATCTGTGATTGATTATTAACATTATTTAAATATATAGATAGTTGGTATTTGTTTCAATTAATAAGGGTAGTCTTATTCATTGAATTTTTTACTTTAAAAATCAATCACATTTGGAATTATCTACTTTTTAAAGCCACATTTTATTATAATAGGAAAGTACAATTAAAGTAAACTATCATGATTATCAAGTTTTACATGTGCTGTAATATTTTATGAGGGTGACATATAGTAAATAAACTGGACTATAATAAAACAGGTACCCCATGTAAATGTACATGTATTAAAATATTTGAGATAGATAGATAGATAGATAGATAGATAGATAGATAGATAGATAGATAGATAGATAGATAGATAGATAGATACTTTATTAATCCCCAAGGGGAAATTCACATACTCCAGCACGAGCATACTGATAAAAAACAATATTAAATTAGAGTGATAAAAATGCAGGTAAAACAGACAATAACTTTGTATAATGTTAATGTTTACCCCCCCCACCCACCCCCCCCCCCAGGTGGAATTGAAGAGTCGCATAGTGTGCGGGAGGAACAATCTCCTCAGTCTGTCAGTGGAGCAGGACAGTGACAGCAGTCTATCGCTGAAGCTGATCCTCTGTCTGGAGATGATACTGTTCAGTGGATGCAGTGGATTCTCCACGATTGACAGGAGCCTGCTGAGCGCCCGTCGATCTGCCACGGATGTCAAACTGTCCAGCTCCATGCTTACAATAGAGCCTCTGATGATCACGGGGTCCAGGAGGGGCCATTTAACAAAGTCCTTGATTAGGTTCCTATACTCCTCCTGCCCACTCCTGATGCAGCCCATGATAGCACTGTCGTCAGCGAACTTTTGCATGTGGCAGGACTCTGAGTTGTATTGGAAGTCCGATGTATACAGGCTGAACAGGACCAGAGAAAGTACAGTCCCTTGCGGTGCTCCAGTGTTGCTGACCACAATGTCAGACCTGCAGTTCCCGAGTAGCACATACTGAGGTCTGTCTGTAAGATAGTCCACAATCCATGCCACCAGGTATGAATTCACTCCCATCTCTGTCAGCTTGTCCCTAAGGAGCAGAGGTTGGATGGTGTTGAAGGCGCTAGAGAAGTCCAGAAACATAATTCTTATGGCATCACTGCCTCTGTCCAAGTGGGAGTGGGAACGGTGTAACATATAGATGATGGCATCCTCCACTCCCACCTTCTCCTGGTATGCGAACTGCAGAGGGTCGAGGGCGTGGTGGACCTGTGGCCTCAGGTGGTGAAGCAGCAGCCGCCCCATGATCTTCATCACATGTGGCGTCAGAGCGACAGGCCAGAAGTCATTCAGCTCACTAGAACGTGATACCTTTGGGACTGGGGTGATGCAAGATGTTTTCCAAAGCCTCAGGACTCTCCCCTCTTTCAAGCTCAGGTTGAAGATGCGCTGTAGAGGACTCCTCAGCTACAGCGCACAGGCCTTCAGCAGTCGTAGCAATACTCCATCTGGACCCACTGCTTTAGAGTAGTCTAAATTAATGTTGTTAATACAAACTGAAGCTTCTGGATTGGTATACAGTAGTTTGATCAATGCACAAATGTTCAGGCCAAACCCAAATTTCTCCAATGTAGTGAAAAGGTAGTTCCATTCAGTCATATCAAATGCTTTTTCTGCATCCAAGAATAATAAAATCTCTGGGATGTTTGACTTTGCGGGTGAGTATATTACATTAAACAGGTGTCGAAGATTGGACGGTAAATGTCGGCCTTTAATAAATCCGGTTTGATCTTGTGATATTACTGAAGGCAGCACTTTCTCCATCCTTCTAGCTAGGACTTTGGATAGTATCTTAACATCATTATTCAGAAGTGAAATTGGTCTGTATGATGCACATTGTAATACGTCCTTATTTTGTTTAGGAAAGACGGTGATTAATGCTTGACGAAAAGTTTGAGGTAGAATTTTATTGTCTCTAGCTTCTGTGAATGTTGCTAATAGGAGGGGAGCTAGCTGAGTGGAGAACTTCTTATAAAATTCGGCAGGGTAGCCATTTGGGCCTGTTGCTTTCCCACTCTGAAGTTACTTTATATCATCTAGTAATTCTGGTAGCTCCAGAGGTTTATCCAATTCCTCTGCACTAAGAGTATCTATTTGTGGTATCTCTAATGCATCCAGAAATGCATTAGATGGTGTACTTTTTGTCATGGGCCTTGTTGCATCCTCTCCAAACATAGCCCTTATGGTTGTGACCATAAAGTTAAATTTTGGTCTCATCACTCCAAAACTTTGTTCCAGAAGTCTTGCGGCTTGCCTAGATGGTTTTTGGCATATTGTAAATGGGATGTTTTGTGATGTTGGCACAGTAAAGACTTTTTTTTCTTGCAACTCAACCATGCAGCCCATTTCTGTTCATGTACCTCCTTTTTGTACATTTTGAAACAGCAACACCACTTGTTTGCAGAGAAGCCTATATCTCAGCTGAAGTGGCTTGTGGGCAGCTCGACAAGTGATACTGGCAGTTGTGGCTGAAATCTCGGTTGGTTTACTTCTACTTTTTTTATCAGAGTCTGAACACTACTGACTGGCATTTTTCAGATTTACGATATTTTTTTTTATAATTTTACTGATTTATACAAATCAACAACCGTTTCTTGCAGGAATTTGGCAGTTCTTTTGCTTTCCGCAGACTTGGTATCCAGCAAAGTGAATGCAGCTCTGCATGAATTTAAAGTGACTATTTAGGCAAAGACCGATTACAATTAAAAAAGGTTACAGGTATGGACGCACTCCCTTAATTACTCTTAATTTGAACCTGTATGTGTGAACATGTGTGTATATTATCAGCCCCAATAGTCAAGGGTATGTTCACTTCTGATCAGGCCTATTTGGGTGATTTCAGTTATCTTTATGATTTAAAAAGGGCACACAATGATTTATCTGGATACACCAATCAGTATCCTGTCCCATTAGTAGCAATTAACTAAATTCTGTGATCTATTTATTTATAATCATACATTTCTTATGTATGGTTCTTTAATTTTATTATATTGTTACTGTAAGTAGAATAAGAGTTCTAGCTACAAATAAATGCATTGTCTTTGTGCTCCCTGTGTACATTTGTTTACCTTTCATTCATTCAGAATTATTGGCTGAAAATGTATAGCTGAAGATTGATTCATAAATGCCAAAACAGTCCGGAATTTTACCAAGAAAATATTGTGTGAATTGGATAAGTCAAATATTTCTTGCTCTCTTTGTGACTGCAAAAAAGAGTTTCTGTCACAAAGAGATTGTAGATCCCAAAGTTTATATGGTAATATAAGCCAAATATTGCACTTAAGGCCACTCTTTCACATTGGCTTCGTATTCACTTAATTTCCCTGGATTCATAGATGCTGCTCTCTGGACCATAAAATTCCAGCTGCCACCTCGAACATCTCATTATTTTTTGAAATATCAAGCTTGTATCTTCTTGATAAATAATTCCTACTAGTATAATGTATCAGACTAAAACATATTTTCCGAGGCCAGGGAGGTTAAAGCGCCAATCTCACCTTTTTTAATTTTTTTGCCCTGAAGACAGTGATTTCCATATATAGAGTGACCAGGGTTTGTGTTGAACATGAGAAATCAGGATGAAGCACAAGGCGACACATATTGCTGTCAGAGATTGGAAATGAGGCCTACTAACCTGTAGGCAGCCTCCCAGGACCAATCAGCCGCTTACATTGCCAATGCATTTTGTGGCACTAAAAAAGAATTGGGACTGTGAAGTTTTTATCAGAGTCATTGACAAACATTACTCTTTAATGCAGTTTTGTAGAAATGCATTCTTATCCCACTTTGAAGGCATTTATCTACTTGAAACCTGCAAAATGGTTGCCACAGGGAAGGATTTCTTTAATAGACCACAATAGGTTCCGTTTGGGACACATTGTGATGTATGTCTGCGATATAAGCTAAAAAGCACTGAGGCATACATTCATTTCAAAACGTTTATCTTACTAATAAAAAAAAATCTATAAATATTAAAATGGGATTTTGCTTATACTTAAAGAACATTCACGCAAACCCCCTCCTCTAGCACTGCTGTATTCCTTATATGAAAGTTAAAGTGCAATAGTCTGCTTTAATACCTTTATTAAATAAGAATTTGACAGCAGCAGATTATAATCCATCCACTTACATTCAAACAAAACAAAATAATAAACTGCCTACACAGCATTATGGAGATTTAAATAATGTACACATGCATAGAGCTAACCTAAATTCAATACAGTATGTTTATGACATATGTTATTCCAACTTTAGAAAAAATGCTCAGTATTGGAAAATATGTTTACTTTGGAATATTTTATTTACTGAAAACAAATTATAGTTTAAAGTACTGTATATCAGAGTGAATGAATATATGTTTTTAATATATAGGGTGGCACAGTGGTGCTACTGCCTCGCAACAAGGAAAATGGAGTTCATATCCTGGGTGGTCCCTATGTGCAGTCTGCACATCTTCCCTGTGTCCATGTGGGTTTCCTCCTAGTGCTCTAGTTCACTCCCACAGACCGAAAACATGCAAGTTAGGTGAACTGGCATTGTTAAATTGATCCTAGTGTGTAATTGTGTGTGAGTATGCCCACCCTGTGATGGACTGGCCCCATTCAGGTCTTGTGCCTGCCTTGTGCCCAGTGCTTGCTAGAATAGGTTCCAACTTCCTCCAATACCCTGCTTAAAAAATGGGTCTGGAAATGGTTGGATAGATGGATATATATATAAATTTGTCATCCTGTTTATTGTCCAACGCAAAATAAAATCAATGCTCTTTGGCTTGCATGTCCCACAAACCAGGAAATAAACTCAAAACAATGTAGTTGGACTGGCTAGCCAGTAGTAAAGTCACTTCGATAGCAGGGCTGCATCCAGCAGGTTGCTCTTGCCAGAAATTATGTCAGTTGCCATCACTGGATCACTGGGCGGTTTCTCAACACTGTGGGGAGAGAAGGAGATGACACTGTTAGCAATAGCACCCCCTCTCATCCCGGCAGGTTATTACATACCTTGACAGAGCCTGTAAGGAGGTCCTCCAACACACATGCATGACAATATATATACTGTATGGATATATATATATCACACACTCACCTACATACGCTCACTTTATTAGGTACTGTACATCTGTTCAACTGCTTGTTAATGCAAATATCTAATCAGCCAATCAAATGGCAGCAACTCAATGCACTTACGAATGTAGACATTATCAACACAACATGCTGAAGTTCAAACCGAGCATCAGAATGGGGAAGAAAGGTGAGTTAAGTGACTTTAAATATGGCATGGTTGTTGGTGCTAGACAGGCTGGTCTGAGTATTTCAGAAACTGCTAATCTACTGGGATTTTCAACAACCACCTCTAGGGTTTACAAAGAACAGGTGTGTAGGTGTGTGCAGAAGAGCACCTTGAACCATTGAACCTTGAAGCAGATGGGCTACAGCAGCAGGAGACCACACTGAGTGCCACTCTTATCAGCTAAGAACAGGCAACCGAGGCTACAGTTCGCAAGGACTCAATAAAATTGGACAACAGAAAATAGGAAAAAAATTGAATGGTCTGATGAGTCTCAAATTCTGCTGGAACATTCGGATGGTAGGATCAGAATTTGGAATCAACAACATGAAAGCATGGATCCATCCTGTTTTGTATCAACGGTTCAGGATGGTTTTGGTGGTGTAATACTGTGGGGATATTTTCTCTGAATACTTTGGGCCCCTTAGTGCCAACTGAACATCATTTAAATACCACAACCTACCTGAGTATTATTGCTGACCATGTCCATTTCTTTATGACTTCAGTGTTCCATCTTCTGATTGCTACTTCCAGCTGGATAATGCGCCATGTCGAAAAGATCAACTCATCTCAAACTGGTTTCCTGAACATGACAATGAGTTCACTGTACTCAAATGGCTTCTACAGTCACCAGATCTCAATCCAATAGAGCATCTTTAGGATGTGGTGGAATGGGAGATTCGCATCATGGATGTGCAGCCGACAAATCTGTAGCAACTGTGTGATTTTATCATGACAATATGGACCAAAATCCCTGAGCAATGTTTCCACCACCTTGTTGAATCTATGGCATGAAGAATTATGGCAGTTCTGAAGGAAAAAAGGCACCAACCCTGTGCTAGCAAGGTATACTTAATAACGTGGCCAGTGAGTGTATATAATATATTTATATATTGTATATCTTATATACTGTAGTACATGGCAAATAATACAAAGAGTACACAACATGGGTTTCACCCTATTTGGGGATCATCGGGTGTATTTATTTGTGCTTCATCTGGCGGGGATCGAACCTTGGACGTCATATATAAAATTGTGATATATATAATTCTTCTTCATCTATACATATATATAAAATTGTGATATATATAATTCTTCTTCATCTTTTTCCACTTCTATGTGTTGTCAATGTGCTTGATCAACCTTCTCCATACAGCTCAGTGTTTTACCTCCTCCCCAGTCACTGTATGTATATATAGTAGAATATATTTTTTATATTTGAATTATAATGAATTTGGCTTTAGACTTAGATTCGGTAAATGGTCAGATGAATGGATATGTAAATATACATACATACATATAGTAATATCTCTCCATCAAGGTGCAGAATGACCATAGATCCCCAAGTGAGAGAATATTGTAATGGCAGTAGGAGAACTCCTGTACATGTCATTGAGGGAATGCAGGGGCTTCAAGATGATGGTAAGCTCAGAGTTAGAAGGGTAACAAATTATGGCAAAGTATAGGAAACAGTGAGTTGTTAACTGGACAGAAACACATAATGTTCCTTTAGGATGCTAGACAGTAGCAGATGAACAGGACGCCTGACCATCTGTCAAGAGAAAACATGGAGGTTTGGCAAGAGGTTGAAACATTTACTGGTGAATGGAGAAGAACATGTTTCTAGGTAACAAGAAACAGAATGATGGAACGTGACTAAAGGCGAGGATGAGAAAGAGGCAAACCAGATATCTGGACTGCAGGGTATCTGACATCTCAGGGATATAAGGGTACTAGTTGCTGCCAAAGGGAGTTCTGGCTTGTTGTCACAGTAGCAAAGAATGGCCTTTCCCAAATTTGGCAAGAATTGACTCTAAGGTGGGGTTTAAAGACACCTAATGGACAGAAGTTACTTGAGTGCCAAGTCAGGAACAGAATGGTTTCAGTTGCATAGATACTGAGGATGGCACAGTGGGTGAGTCATCTCACCTGTTAGAAAGGGAACATGATCTATCAGTTGAGGGGGAGAGGCAACAGGTTTATTGTTTTCTATTTATTCTATAACTTCCATTGCTCCCTGTATTCATTCTTCTCTTTTATCTAGCAAAGATTACTTTATATCTACCTATCTAGCCTTCTTGCTATTATGTCTTTATGTGAAGGGCTATATCAGCTATATAATGTTTAATGTTTAGGTAAAAGGATGACCAGAAAGTTCTTAATAGCACACTTTGGTGGTGAAACCATTTGTAGGATAATGAAAAAGAAAAACATCCTCTGATTGCCAAATGTACTTTTTTGTTTCGGGTCTCTAATTGAGAGCAAAGCATGCAGGCCTAAGCGATACATTGTTCATTTAAATGATGATTCAAATCCCCCCTATGGGGTACAAGTGCACAGCACCGATCTTCTGGCTGTTTTTTGGGCACAGATGAAATATAACCAAAGCTTCTCTTTGCTTTAAGGTGGTTTCTCAATTACAGATCAGCCTGAGGCTAAGGATCTGAAAGCCAGGCAAAAGTGTGAATTGCAAATACGGCAACAGACACATATGAAGCTGCCTGTACATGCAAGATGGAACAATTGCTGGTCTAACTGGTTATAATAAAGATTGTAAGTTAAATCTGAGACAGTACAAATTGTTTTAGCATGCTGTATTGTATTATTTTAGGTGTGACTGAGCAGCATTATATTTATTTAAAAGAAAAATACTGTACATGGCATTCAAAAGCTTAAATAATATAAATACATCACTTTTTAATCCAGCAAGATGTGGAGTATACTATATTCATAATTTAAAGGTAACGTACAATTAAGACCCTAATATTTCCATAGATAAAATACATCTATGTACAAATACAGTGAATTTCATACTAAGCCATGATTCAATGAAAAGATTTCTTCTAAAGTTAATGTGATTACTGAGAAATAATTTACAAGAATGTGACTTATAATACAATTCACTTCATTTTCACTTTTGCAGAGATGTAAAAATAATTAAGGCTTTATTTGCAAAAGATACACATTACATAAACACTAACCTCCTCCTACTCCTGTTCCTACTCCTGAAATGAATAAAACAGCCTACTTGCAGGGTAATCTTCGCCATGTTAAGAGTTTACACAAACATTGATTAAAGGTTCTGAAGTTGGCTATTAAAAATCACATATTCACTTTTTTTTTTTGCTTCATTTGCAAACTAATGATTTAAGCCCCACAATCTGTTTAGGGTCAGCACTTGTGTATTTTGGATGTGCTTGGCTATTAGCATCAATAAAAGCTTCAGATGCAAGTGTCTCACTTTCCCTCTTGGGGTGGACACCTTTCTTTAATTTCCCTGCAGGCTTCAGAGGGGGTGAATTCAACTGAAATCACAAGCTGTTTTGTTGGCAATCCTTTGTGACCAATAATGAATCTAATGAATATAAAAGGGTGGGGGGGGGGGGGGTTGAATACATTTTCTCCATGCTGTGTGGCTTTTGCTCAGCGATTTGTGACCCAAGACAAAGGGACAATGGAGGATGCTTTTGTCCCTTTAATTTGTCTTTATGTTTCAGCTTCATCACTTCAACAGGGAGGTGCTGAAAGTCATCAGTTACAAAATAAATGCTGACTGCTGAGGTCCGAGAACAAAGGCCTCTAAGACGGATCCCTAACTCTCAGCAGATTAGCAGACCAAAAAAACAATACAGAATATTTTTAAAAATAGATTCTCGACTCTTAAGCACCATTCTTTTTCTCTCCAATCGGAATTTATAAACCTAAATTAAAAATCACATGCTGAATTCTTTACTATTGTGATATAACTATGCAAAATCTATTTGAAAGGTATCACTTAACACAGTTTGCTAAAAAGAACTATGATGGTTGTGATTTCATTCTAAAGGTCAGTTTCATGAGACATATGAGCCGCTGCCTCCGGGGCTAGTGGCAGAAAAACATTTCCCACAATGGTAGAAAGAGATAGAACATTTTTAAAACACATTGGAACCTACTTTAAAAAATTAAAAACTGCAGTTTGCTGTGTAAAAACACAATAATAGCTTCCATTATTCTTTTCACAGAAAAAAAAATGTTTTCCTTAACATTTTTTCAACCTGAATTGGTCTTAAATTGGGGAGAGTTTTTTTTAGTAAATTCAGCAACATTTCTTAAATAGCAATACTGTCAAACAGGCCAACATATCATACAAAGTACACCCATCTGTTTATCTTTGGAAACCTCGTCCTATCTCAGAAAAAATTTATAAGATGGAACAAACAATCCTGAAAAAGACATTTATTATAAAGATTTGGACAATTTAGGTACAACAATCAATGTAAAGTGCATATCTTTTGAGGGTGAGAGGAAACCAGAGTGAGTGCAGACATGGGGTGAATACGCAAATGCCACACCTGGAAAGTCAATTTGAACCCAGAGTCTGGAGCTTGTGAGCAACAACACAGATGATCTTACGTATGTGGCACTATGCTGCCCAGCATGCTCAAAACCACGTCAAATGAACATGTTGATTTCATAAACCATGGCTATTATGTTCCTGGGGTGTTGAGAAGCAGCTCAGAAGGTCACCTAAACATGCTATCAATTAGTTATACCTCATGACAAAATGTCAGGGAACATGACTGCCTTGTCACACACTCTTTAGGCAGCATGATTTGATTAAAACGGGGCCATTTTCACGCCTTTTAATGACCACTTGATGTAATTCCTGCACAGCACTTGACTTTGTTAATCATTAATGGCAAGAACCATTTTGGAGACATTATTTTGTATATAGCCCGGTAAAATACATATGTGGAATTTTGCACATTTTTTAAAATTTACCATGTGTTTTCTTATCTTTTGCTGTGTTTTTCTTAAATTTTTTTTTGTTATGGGCATAGCAGTGTCTCTAAACTGTAAAAACGAATTGATCTGAAGTATGTGTATGATTTTTTACTTAAGAAATGAATACCTGAAAAAGGTAAAATAAATGTCAACCTCTCTTGTTAAATGTACACACATTTCAAACGAGACTTTATTATTGTGGTGGAATAAAAATGTTTGCCACTTTGAAAGTCTACTGGCATGAAGCATATTTAATAACGTATGACTCCGGCATCGCTTCAGGTATCACTTGCAATCTTTTTTAAATTCTATATACATTGTTCAACTTTAATGGGTATCTAATTTGTGTTATCAGCTTACAGGGCAGTAAGTAATAATTTGCATGACTGCCCTAAGCAAATATGCTTCCATAGGCATCCCATAGCATAGACTCCAGAATGGATAATACTACATATTGGCTAAGCTCCAATGATCAATGCTTTCAGAAGATGACGAAGTAGAAATATGTAGCTTGGGTTTTTCTGAAAGTCTTTTAAACTGAGTTCTACTGCAGTTTTACTGGCATTGGGAACAATAAACTCTTTTAAACGGAATGCTTTAAAAGTTTTGAAATTGAGTAGCAAATGAATAGCTTAAAAAGGGCAATCCAAAGTCAAATCAGATACAGTGTGCCATTAAGGTCATCAGAGGTAATAGATGAGGAGTAAGAAAAAAGGAGGCTGCATTTTTTTAACACTCATATGAACAGTATCCAGAAGGACTGACATTCTGAATATTAAGAAACAATTGAAGCAATAGGCCAGTTACACAGCACACAGCACGTAGTGGACCTTCGAAACAAGACAAAGAGAGGGACTGCAGCTGTACTTGTAGGTATGAGTGACAAGCAGATAGACTGATTTTAGCTGTTACTGTAGCATTCTTTTGAGACCTGAAACAATTCTTTTCAGCCACTTGACAAGTATCAAAGTTCATAAAAATGCGTAACACAATCTCTTTCTCAGGACACCGATAAGAGCTTCAAATATTCTGGCAGTCAAGGTGGGCACTTGAACTTGTCAGCTGCTCAAATCATGGGTATTCAAATCTGATAACCCTTTTTGACACTAACAATGAAAATTCCAGTAAGACACGCCAGCACATCTTTGATGAAGCTTTTCACATCACAAGATGTCACTTATTAGAGTTACAATTGTGTTTCTTCTCATTTTAAATAGTAATGTTTCAAGGAGGTGGGCTCCTGTTCAAAAAGAATATTATCATTAAATGACAAGGCTGAAATGCATTGCTGACCTTTACATTCATAACAGAATTATAGAAAATAATAAACTGTCATTACAAAAAATCTAGATCATGGTCAAGGATAAAAGCAACAGTATGCCAAGGATGTAAACTAAAGATGAAAAAAATGTGCTTACTTTTTTTTGTTAGGCGAATCAATGTAGATAAATCTGGAAGAAAAACATGGCAAGAAATGCTACCAATTTTAAGATCAGGAGCTTAGAATGCAGCGGAGAAAAGTCCTTGATGTAAAGATAAATCTGAACATCTTATTACAGTAAAGTGCTTAGCTATTGTTACTGCTAGTTGAAATAACTTCTTAAAATGAAATGTAATTTATTATCCTCATTTTAAAAAATAAAAATCACTTCCATAATGGAACAGCTGACAATTCATCTTCAGTGAACCTAAAGTATATAATCTGCATTTTCTTTTAGAATGGAAAAACAATTTTATAACTTTGTTTTCTAAATTAGTTTAATATTTCATGACTAAGAAAATTTAAAACACTAAAATCTTTTATAAAGAGGACCTCCTCTTATCCCATTTCTAATGATAACAGCAGTCCATTTTACTTTGTGGTCATTGACCTCAGACAGCACCTTCTGTATGTGATACATTGTTATGCAGTTGTAGTGACGAGATGGACTGGTTAATGTTATGTCTTATGGGAATGAGAAGGGGAATCGAAAGAAATGAACCATTCTTAGGCGCATCCCTCTAGAGAATGGACAGGCCAACTGCTGAGTCTCGACTGCAGGGAAACACACTATATCCATCCATCCATCCATCTATCCATCCATCCAGTTCCTTAATCCATTTAATCCAGTACAGAGTTTTTGGGGGCAGCAGCACATTCTGCCTGAATCAGCCAAGACTAGAATGTTCATTCACTAGAGTGCATGCTACCTCTACAAGAATAATTTAGAAATGTCACACAACCTAACCTGTGTAACTATGAGTGGCCATCTCATAGTTATAGCATCTTCAAACCTAACCTAGAATAATGTCAAGGAGAGACTAAAATATCAAAATGGTAAATTTTATTTTATAACAAAATTCAAGGGGGGGGGGGGGGGGGTGAGAATGATAAACAAAGGTGGGGAGGGAAGAGGTAACAAATAAGCAGAAGAGAAGAAAACAAACTGCTTGGTTGGGTGGGAGCTGCTCCCAGGCTGCAGTATGGGCTCAAATATTCCCTTCTCTTGCCATTTGAACTATAGTAACCAGGATGAATGACAAATTTCTGATATTTTCACCCTTGTTACACTCTTTCTACTTGGAAAATAAGACATTCCTGTCAATAGCTGGGTCCCCTGCCCTGTAGCATCCTGATGGAATATCACTTACTTCCAGCCAGGCCACCTCTCTCACAAATTCATTCTTATCCCAATTTTAATGCTGAAGTAGTAATGGTTCCTTCTTGTACTAAGCCATATTGTTTGAATCCTTGAGCAGATTCCCTGCCAGGGTGCAGTGTGTTTTAGCTTGTCATTTTACCACTCACCACACCCCTCTATACTTGTGTGCCTTTCAGATACAGGAGAAAACTGCCAGCCCTGGAGAAATGCATGGAGAAACACAAAGCATATGCAAACTCTTCAAAGACATTACACAGTCTAGGATTTACACCTGAGGATTCTGAAGGAGGGTAAGTACTGTATGTCTAATCACAATACCATCATGAAACCCAACTTTCAATGTATGTCATTTTTTGTGCAAAATCTAAATTGATCCTATGTGTGTGTGTGTGTGTTTGCGTGTGTGTGTGTATATTTAACTATCAGTATTTAAATGATGTGATGCCATGTGATGAATTACTGCCCCACCCAGGGCTGGTTTCTCTCTTGTACCTAATGATTCTAAGATAGAATTCTAAGATAGAGTTCACCTTTCTGTGACTCGGAATTAAAATAAGTACAATAACAAAATGCTTCTCCCTGTTACACTGTACAATAAGTACTATGATTCACATCTAATGTAAGTCGGTATGATAGAATATCAATACAAATGGCACCAGGCAGTACATTTCTTGCAATGGCCAACAAGTGAGTCCAGCCTTTATTATAGCAGTATAGCTCACAGATTTATAAAACAATTATATCTCAATTTCTTCTCAGTTACTTGAATATGGCTCCAGCGCAACCATTCCTTTCTCCCCATACTGATAGTGAATATTGAATACAATTTTGAATCAGAATTATCAGTTTAAAAAACAAAACATTATCAGATTTTCAAAATATTTTTAGAACTGTATTTCTCAAATCTGTTTCTTCTACCTGTCTACCTGTTATAATTCATATTAGTAGTATATTTGTTGGAGTTGTTCAGTTTTCAGTAAATCAAATGTAAAAAATGTTTTTTTTCAATTATCATAGAGTACCAAAAATAGCACACATCATGCTGGAATAAAAATTGCATTTTAAAAATATTGTCACAGA
Source organism: Erpetoichthys calabaricus (assembly GCF_900747795.2). NCBI lineage: Eukaryota > Metazoa > Chordata > Cladistia > Polypteriformes > Polypteridae > Erpetoichthys > Erpetoichthys calabaricus. Next base: position 66,990,151 of record NC_041397.2, on the reverse strand, counting down.
ATTTTTATAGGTTGGTTACTGGTTTGAACTAGTATCTCACAGCTGTCTGTGTGCAACTGGTACATTCTCCATATACCTAGTTTTTTAGAATAGATTTGATTAGATTATATCTTTTTTCCAGGTATTACAGCATTCCTCTCTAATCCCAAAGATTCAGTATGCATGATAGGATTAACTAATGTACTCTTCAGGGTCCTTTCCTGCCTTGTGCACAGTACTCCCAGGGTAGGCTCCAGCCCATTAACTGTAAATTAGCATAAGCATGTCCAAAAAATGGATGGATGGAGATTTCTTAGAAAAAAATTAAGATTTAATACACAAATTTCTTATACTATCACAATAAAATTGAACTATATTTAAGTAACATAAAGAACTGTAAAAAATAAATAAACAAATAAATAAATGTGTGGAAAATAAACATCCCACAAATTACTAAATAAATACTAGCAAACTTAATTACTCTTGTCATTGGAGAAGGACACCATATCCCTCATCCAGAGATTCAATCTCATGACTTTCTCCCTCCTCACAGCCTATCTGATTTTGATGGCAACAGCCATTTAAACTAAAATGTTACCTTTTGAACATCCCTTGGAATCATGTCTGTGATTCGGAGGGCTCTGTACATTTTTATGCTCACCAAGGTGCAGTGCACCTTAGTAGCCCATTGTGTTCTTACACTCCCTGACAAAAGACACCAGGCCTTAGAAGTTCCTTCCTGGCTCTCTCCTGTCACCTATAACCTTAGTGGAGTAATCCTGGAGTCACATTTATGGTTGGGATGACCCTTTATGGTATTAGAACCACCAGGTAAGAGCATTCTACGACAGCTTCGGCTGTCCCTCCAGTGGTTAATAGACAGTATAGCCTAATAATGTACTCGTTGGTCAGTTAGTCTGTACTTCCTAGAGATCCCTAATGTACTTCACATTAGACTGTGCCCCGTAAATTACAGTATAACCAGATATGGAGGAGTACTGCCCCATGGTGCAACTATTCTATTCATGTCAGATGCCCACGGCCTCATTTACCTGACCTCTAACCTAAAACTAACGGTCAGGTTTTTATTTTTGTTCTTTGGACTAGAATCTCACTCTTTGTCCAGATGGAATCACCTGATTATACATTATATGTAAAAAGGCCACTCACAAAATCGACTCACTCAATCCACATTAACAATTGTAACAACTTCTACAGCCAGTATCATTAGATGACAGATGAAAGAATCAGTGACACCATCTTAATATCTAGCAATAAAAGAGAAATCTAATCAAGCACATATTGGGTTCCAGTGCTTCAAAAACTAACATACCTGTGGCATAACCAGATAAGACAGATTGGCTGTTACATGAATGGATCTCAGGGGCAAAAAAGGGCTTCTGATAATCCATTTAGATGCTTCTTAAGTCTTCAGTTTTCATATGTAACATTTCATAATTAAGAATAACTTGGTAAAGCCTAATTTATTACATTTTAAACATTTTAAGAAGCTCGGAACAAGCTGATGTCTTGAGTTCTCAAAAAGAATACTGTGGTGAGAGGGATGAAGGATGAAAGTAGCATTTAACCTTGGGGTAGATTAAATGTACCAAGAATTTGGGACTTTTAGACAAGAGTGGATAGTTTAGTGTGTACTTTACATGACAACCACAAAAAGAACATTGTTCAATGGTGATGGGGTAAGAAGGAGAACAATTTAAAAGAAGAAGAAGAACACTCAACAGATGATCTGTGAAGACATTGACCTGCTCCCTTACATGCAGTCAAAGAGTTCTCCTAAACATAAGAATTATTGTAGATGTTATTTCTAAATTGAGATAATATGCCTTTGTAGTATTATGACATTAAATGCAGAAATTAAATAATGCATGTTTTATCCTTTGAAGTCCATTTGAATAAATATCATATTACTAGAAATATATTTCTAATTAAATCCATGTTAACCTTCTGCATCCAAAAATAAGACACACTACCAAATATAAGAAATTAAGTCAAAGCACACACGTAATCCCTTTTGTAATGTCTTACCCATAGTTTTGCAAATGCTGTTTATTGCTCATTTCTCTTAACTGGTTTGTACTTGAAAACTTTGCAAAGCACCTAATGCACAGTTAAAAGGGGTGGAGCAATAAGACCCTTGTCAATGTAGATTGATTAAAATCCTAAACTATTCTATTACAAGTAACCCTGATTAAAACCTATCGGTTTTGAAGTTACTTTACGAAACACCTAATACATCTATCTCGAAATCTCCATAAGTTGATATGATTTTTGTTAATGCAGAAATAATGTCAATGCTATAAGAATTAATAACGGAGCTATGAAATGCTTGGACATGTCATTTAATCAATGAAAACAAATTATACTTACACGTTACATGATTATTTTGAACAGTGTGAATATTAATGCAGCTGTCTGAATCAATGAAGGGGTTGCATATATTGTCTATGCAATGTGAGAATTTTCAAACTGTAGTTTTCTTTCTTATCTATTTAGTTCCTGACACATTTAATCAATGTGCTTGCATGAATAAGAAATGTATCCTGGAAAGAAGAAGAGGGTGCAAATGCCAGCCTTGGGCTAAGTCCAACCCCAAAACCAAAAGAGCCAATAAATCATCAAACTGCTCAATGTGAAGTTTAAACAACAACAAAACAAAAACGAAGTTGCCAAGTGAAACAAAATGCAATCTTGGTGAAAACTTGGCATTTACAACTAGATATTCAGACCAGAAATACAAGCTTATTTATTGAAATTATTGGAATACTAAATGACAGGTATGTGCTTTTCCTTAAGCCATTTTTTCTTTACAGATTCCTGGAAAGTTGGTGTTCATCTCAGTGACCACAAACTCATGGCATGAACCCTTGTGAAAAACTTAGTTATTTATTAAGCAAACAAGCTTGATGGACTAAATGGTCTCCTTTCTCTTGTCAATTTTTTTAGGTTCTTATACTCTTGACAGGACATCAGAACATCACAGGGTACATTGACTCATACCAGATTTATTTCAATTTGCCAATTAACCTAAACCACACATTTTATTTAAAAAATTAAGCCTGCCCAACGTAAAAGTAATTTTGAAAAAAAAAAACAGGCATAAAGATAATAAAAAGATTATGTAAGACAACCTACTGTAATAAGAAAAATGGACTGACACATGCAAATATCAACAATAATGTGATAGAATGTGAATAAGATATCCATACATGTATAATCAGTTGCTGGGTTTGATTCCAATGGCTAGGAACAGTTTTAAACTGAAGACTAAATTAACTCATGGAGTGATCAAATTTATGGTATGTTATTTTAATTCATAAAATTATACTTCAGGATTCACTTAAAAAACCTCTTGCACATAAAATCAAGGTACAATAGCAGCTCTAGTATCACTTTCATTTTTAATCTCTAATGATATGCTTACACAAGAAGAAAATTCAATAAAATGAGCTCTGCATACTTTGATGCAAATACTTTTGAACTGGTTTATACTGTAATCCTGCCTACAAATATCTTCTGCTTGTGTACACTCCTTCGAGGAAAGAATGACAACCCCTATCAATTACTCTCTAGGGGTGATTTATACCTTTAAGAACAGTACTACAAAAACACTACACAGCAGGCAGAATAGTGTGTGTGTTTACTCAGCAAATCCAGTCCTGTTTTGAATTTCTCACTCCTCTTGTATGCTTAATCCCTTGATTCTGAATTTAGACCTACCTTGACTGACTTGTTCTGCAACAAAATCAGCTCATTCCCTTGCATCAGTTATGCATAATCTAAATCATTCATACTGCTAGTCAATAGATTTAAAAATGACACTGTTTAAAACTGCTAATACAATAACAGGTGCATACATGTGAAAATTACTAATATAGGTTATTTTTAAAGAAAAGTATGGATAATGTCCACTTATGTTGCTTAATTTTAATTCACTGTTTCTTCCTGCCTCTCGATGCAACTAATACCACTTAAATGTTGTGTCCTGAAATTGTTTTCAGCATTGTGCTTAAATTTTCTTAGTCTTTATAACTGCTGATATCTGTACATGTAAAATCAAATTTACTGCTTAAATATTTTAAATGAGATACAGACTTTTAGTGCTCTGAATGTTTTACTGAAAAATTTGGATTGAATTAGTGTTTTCTGCAGTGTGATTCTGAATCCTTAAACATCTTCTTAATCATCAGTTTTCATGGGGAAGTTCCATTTTGTCAAAATTACTTTTTAAATCTTTAAACTTTATGCAAATGGAGTAGAAGCACTTATGAAAATGGGCAGCTTCCAGAAATCATAGCATTTTTATCACTACTACTATTATTAAGGTAATAACAGAAATAATACATTTAAGTTATATAGCACCTTTCCCAGCTGAAAGTGTTTAAAGGTAAAGTGGGGTTTACAAATATAGTAAATGAGATTTTACTTGAACTCCTCTAGCCTTTTTTATACAAAGGAAGAAACATTTAAATTGTACTTGCAATGTTCATTTATCTGCTTATTGTGTCTTCAAATTGTTATTTCAGATAAGGCAGAATATCTTATTTAATTACATGCAATAGCAAAGGCTCAAATCAGGTATGTTTACTTAATAAATGTCTGTGATGTTCTTATTTTGGAGCTAAGTGTTAAACGAGACTTCAAATTTTGAAGTGAACAATTAAAAACTATGAAAAAATGTGTTATTACTTCTTTTCATGTGCAGCACAGTGGAGCATTGCTTTGTATTAATATAGAGTCCTTGGTTTAATCCCATTCCTTGTCATTATCGGTGGGGAGTATGCATTTGTCCCTGTAGGCACCCCCAAAGACATGTGTGTTAGGCTAATTGGTAACTAGTAATTAGCCCTGTGAGAGTCTGGGTGTGTGCTCTATGTGGGGCTGGTTCCTTCCTTTTTCTGTTGGGACAAGCCCTGAATCTCATGACCCTGAACTTGATAAAGCAATTTGGAAAAAGGTCACAAAAGTAAAAAAGTGTTAAAACATGTTTCTATTTTTTTACAACTACAAAAACACACAAATAAAAAGCAAGAGTTTTTTTCCTCTTTTTGTTCAGCTTTCAAAAATGAAATAAAAAAACAGCACCAAAGTTAAGAATACAAGAAGAATATAAACTTACTGAACATATGGCTATTTGTTTGCATGTAAAAGTGTACTGCAGTGGAGTGGCTGCCCAGCTAAGCTTATTTCCTGCCTTGTGCCTGCTGCTATCAGCATACATCATATAAGTAGTACACAAAGCAAACTGAAAGAAAGGGATGAATGACAGGTCTCAATTATAAATTATTTTATATGGTAGATAACAACAATTGCTTTCAGTGCAGTAGCAAATTCTCAATCCAAATTCTTTTACTTTTGTTCACTTCTATGACATTGTGTGCTACAGTAACTTTAATAAGTAGACTAAGTTTAAAGTACATATACCATGTATTGTAAAAGCCACTTTTGTTCAGAGTTAAATCATCAATAGACTGCTGCCTAATACTTTGGTACCTGGAAAGCTGACAAGGCTTGCTGTTGATATTACTACACCTCTCTTTTTGGTGTTATTTTCCTCACTCCAAAATTACATTATCAGATAGTTATGGTAGGTGTCAAATATCATAATGATATAGCTTTCCACACTCCCTGTCATTTTGCAAGCAATCTTAAAGACCACAAAAATCAAATGAGTTTAATGTTTTGAAATTCCCAGAGAATGTCAAAACTACAAGCCTTTTCTGACAGCATACAGTAGATCTTAATTGTATTTCATATTCTCTTTGTTGAGTTGTATGCAGGCACAGTACAATTCAATACATTATGATTATATCACTTAGATAATATTCTCTCTATTGTCGTAGATATTTATTTTACTGAATAATTATAAATCTTCTTAAACCAAACTACGGCAGAAGCAGTTCAAGAGACACAAACTTTCTCCATGTTGTATATTGCACCTGGTTGGGTCCTTGTTTAATCACATTCTTTACCTCTAAATCATTAAAGACTCACCCATGTTCTGTGTCTTTTGAAAAACTCCTCAACTTCAAATTTTAAATTGAGGTGTGTTATAAGGTGAAGGTAGCAGAGTTGTTTCCTGGGTTTTAGCTCCAATCTACATATTAGTTAAAAGGCATCTCTTACATCTTATTTGGACATGGCTTATTAGCATTCTTATTCTGTCATTGTTGGGCGGCATGGTGGCGCAGTGGGTAGCGCTCCTGCTTTGCAGTCCTCCCTGCGTGGAGTTTGCATGTTCTCCCCATGTCTGCGTGGGTTTCCTCCGGGCGCTCCAGTTTCCTCCCACAGTCCAAAGACATGCAGGTTAGGCGGATTGGCGATTCTAAATTGGCCTTAGTGTGTGCTTGGTTTGTGGGTGTGTTTGTGTGTGTCCTGCGGTGGGTTGGCACCCTGCCCGGGATTGGTTCCTGCCTTGTGCCCTGTGTTGGCTGGGATTGGCTCCAGCAGACCCCCATGACCCTGTGTTCGGATTCAGGGGCTTGGAAAATGGATGGATGGATTCTATCATTGTTGATCTGGTAACATAACCATCACGTCTTATGGACAGAAGCAGATTAGTAGTTCTTAGAATTCTACCTTTTTTTCTCTGTTATTTCTTTCCAAATATTATTTTCAAACCAGTTCTTTATGATAAACACACACACAGATACAAATGGGACCAGATTATCTGGCTCTTGGCATTGATAACTGGCAAATGTTAATAAAAAAAACACACAATAAGTGAGGCTATTTAAAAGCAAATGAAGCAGGTCTTGAATCTTAGCAAGTGAATCAACTGAAATGAACTGTCTTTTTATTAAGGCATTGGTTTTATTGAACACCAACAATCAACAACCAGCCTCTCTGGGAATTAAGTTTGACACCCATAATTGAAAACATTATCTCATTTGATTTAGCCTTATTCTGCATTCTAGACTGATTTAATTTCCTACAGGGATCATGTGCATCCTCATAATGGTGCTCACTTTTAAAGGTAAAATGTGAAGTTGTTTTTTATTCCTTGCACTTTCATTCTTTGCTTTACAAAATGTGCATAGCAGAAAGAGGAAGAAGGTAAGGGGGGAAGGGGTATGTAGTACAGTATAAGGTCATAATTGATTAACAAAAATGTCTGAATTACATAACCGCCAGCTTCTAATTGCATTTTGATATGTGAAAATTGTATAACGCATCGTTTATGTAATAATAAAAATAAACAAAATCCTAATTTCATACACTTTCATAGATTTTAGACTGTATTTAAAACTTTCTATAAAAGTAATTTATTCATTAGAAACCCCAACTATAACGTTACAAAAGAGGATGATCCAGTAGTGCCATGGTTAGCACATTCTGCACATCTGTGGAGGCTTTCCTCCAGCTAAACCATTTTCCTCCCACTTCCTAAATTTGTGCAGGTTTTGTTAATTGGAACCTATGAGAGTGAGGGTATGAGTGGGCACTGAGATCCACAGCATCCAGTCTAGGGCTGCTTCCTACAATGATACTATTAGAAAACAAATAATGATTAGGTGTATGTGTAGCTTTTACCTACAGAAAGAAAAATAAGAACTAGGTTGAGAGAAAGTAAGGTCTGCAGGTGAAAAGTCATATGTTTGAGAGAAACATGTTTATACTCAGAGTTTTGGGGAAAATGTGCAGCCGGCCAAGTGAAGAGAGTATAATGAAGGGTTAGTGAAGATGACCAAGAATGGGACCAAATAAAACTTACCTGTAAGGGGCAGTGGATAGGTTGAGAAGATTGAATTGGTAAAAGAATTTAGATGGCAAAAAACCATCCAGCATAAAGAAAGATGATGGCCATTAAATCCAGCAATTTTACAATTCACAGAAATAACCATATGTTAAAATACTATTATTAAAAACTGGGCATAAGACTTTCCTACTTATCACAAATTACAAAAAAATTAAATATTAAAAACAATACACTTGAAAGATACATTCATTTACTTAAACACCCACAGTAACCAACTGCCAGTGTCATTTTTGGCACTGAGTATAAAGCTAATGCATGTTTCCTCAATGAATAAAGATTGCAAAACACCAAATATTAAACAATGTGGGTGTTCTGCTAAGCAGGTACTTAATGAAACCATATTATGAATCATGTAGATCAGCCAACAAAAAGTATTTACCCCTTTGGAAGCCTTCACATTCTTAGCATTATATACCTCTGAATCACAGTGGACCTACTGTAATTTGGCTTTTTTGACACTGATCAACAAAAACAGACTTGTAATTTCAAAGTGAAAACAGATGTCTCCAAAGTGATCAAAATTAATTACAAACATAAAACACAAAATAATTAATTGCATAAGTATTCAGTCAGTATTTAGTAGATGCACCTTCGACAGTCATGACAGCATTAAGTCTATGTGGATTGGTGTCTGTCAGCTTTGCTTATCTGTTTTTTTTTTATAATTTTTCTCAATTCTTCTTTGCCAAATGTCTCAAGTTCTGTGAGGTTGCATAGGCATTATGAATGAGCAGCCTTCTTTCAAATCCAGGCATAATTTCTCAATTGCACCGAGATCTGAACTCTGACTTGACCACTCCAGGGTTAGGCATTAAGGTTATTGTTGTTAAGCCATTCCTTTGGCTTTATGCTTGGGGTTGTTGCCTTGCTGGAAAACAAATCTTATCCCAAGATGCAGGTTTTGTGCAGGCTGCATCAGCTTCTCCTGCAGGATTTCCATGTATCTTGCTGCATTCATTTCCCCCTCTACCCTCACAAGCTTTCCAGGGCCTACCATAGAGAAGCATCCCCACAGCATGATGCTGCCACCACCATGCCTCATGGTGAGGATGGAGTGTCTTCGATAATGTGTATTATTTGGCTTATGAGAAACATGGCTCAATGTTAGCTGAGATGTCATGTGTGTTTTTTAAAACAGTAGTTTGCTCTTTTCCATAAAGCTGTGACTGGTGAAGTACCCAGGCAACAGTTGTATGCACAGCCTCTCCAAACTCATCCACTGTTGCTTGTAAATCCTTCAGAGTTATGTTGGCGACCTCCTCCACGAGTCGCTTTCTTGCATGGTCACTCAGTTTTTGTGGATGGCTTGCTCTAGGCAAATTTACAGCTGTACCACACTATTTCCATTTCTTAATAACTGATTTAAAGGCACTCCAAGGAGATGTTCAGTGACTTGGAAATTTTCTTGTTTCCATTCTTTGACTTATGCTTGTCAATCATTTTTTCATGGAGTTGCTTTGAGTGTTCTTTTATCTTCATTGTGTAGGCCATGATACTAACTCACCACAAGCTGAACCTTTCAGCAAAGTTACATTTAAACTACAATAAACTGAAACCCGACACAGGTGATTTCCATTGAACTAATTATGTGCATCAGTAATGATACAGGTGTGCCATATTAAAGGGGGTGAATATTCATGAGATCAATTATTTGTGTTTTATTTATGAAATTAATTTAGACCACTTTCTAGAGATCTGTTTTCACTTTGACACTAAATAGTCTTTATCTGTTGATTAGTACCATACCATACCATTTTTATTTGTTAAGCGCTTAAAAACACAGCATTACAACTGACCGAAGCACTGTACAGTTAAAATAAGCAAGACTAAAAGCAAAATATTAAAAACAAACATTAAGAGAGAATTAAAACAGAGACACTAAAAAACAGGTCAGGGGACCCAATAAAACAGAGAAATAGCAAAAAGCAAGTGGAAATAAGACAGGTTAAGAATTAAAAGCCAATGTGAAGAAGTGAGTTTTTAGGTGTGATTTGAATGTGGCGACTGAAGTGGCTTGCCTAACCACTAAAGGTAAGGAGTTCCAGAGCCTGGGTGCACAGACAGAAAAAGCCCTTTCACCACGAGCTTTAAAATGTGCCTTGGGAACGGTTAGGAGCAGCTGATCTGCGGATCTAAGAACACGAGGGGGATTGTGACGATGGAGCAAGACACTCAAGTAGGCAGGGGCTAGACCATTTAGTGCCTTATAGGTTAAGAGGAGTATCTTAAAATCAATTCTGAAGCTAACCGGCAGCCAGTGTAGGGTTTTTAAAATCGGTGTAATGTGTTGGCTTAGTGTCAAAAAAGCCAAAAAAAATCCACAGTGATTCAATGTTGTATAAAAGTAAAATGTAAAAACTTCCAAGGTAGTGAACACTTTTTATAGTCATTGCATATATGGCACATTGTACAACTGGAATTTTGTGTTATTAGTGAATAGGAAAAAAACATAAATGCCAAAATGAAAGACACATACAAACTCTTATCAAAGATTTATACCTAGCATTGTATACTTAGCATTATACAACATTTATCCTTGCTCTCTCAGGAAGAAATGGAAGGCTTTAAACGCAATTTATTGAAGGTAACACATTGTTGACCACAGAAGCTAACGATTCTCTGTGCATTAAAATGAACTATAGAAAAACTAACAATAGCTTGCATAAACACTATTTAAAACTATTCACATGGCATTGAAGAGATGGGCGTTGACTGTGTATTGCATTAAAGCTGGGGCATTGTGTTAAACAGGAAGCGCTATTTTAGCAGGCTGACAGTAACCATACAACAGCTGCATTGTGGGACTGCCATCAATCCTGTGGGTCTTTACATTAAGAAAAATGAGGAGAAGCCGACCTCCAAAGATGTACTGGCTCTTCTTTGTAGCTTGAAGAAGGCACAATAAGAAACATGACATAAACTGTCTCTGATTTTTTTCTTGAATGGAGTTCACACTTACATGCAAACTACATAACACATTTCAGGTTATATCTCCATTGTAATGGAAATCCAAGTGATCTTATCTTAGCTACTTAGCTGCTTTGGAATGGGAAATTTCATTTTTTAGGTTATTAAAACTAACTACAAAACTTTTGTTGCATTCTTTAATTTTAAATATGTCTAAAACATAGGTTTCAATTGTGGTTCAAATTATCAGATAAGACTTTTTTTTTTTACAAGATCACTCATGATTTTTAAACGTAAGTTGTTTACAGTACCATTTGCTTGTATGATTAACAATATCCCAAGCCTGGCACTTTCACTTTTAACTATAAAATGTTTGATTCTATTTGAAATGAACCTAAAAAAAAGTTTGTCTCTTATTACATACTCATTTCTTTTGATAGAAAAGGCTGACATCATCAGTAACTCTCTCCTGGTAATAATTTAACATATTTACTGATGAGCTAATCCTTTCTTTATTGTCCAGCTTTTCATTTCATTCTTTTGACTTTAATCTTAACAATTGTTAGGCATCTTGCTGGGGAGATCAAGCCTGAATGGACTTTTGAGAGTTAAAGCATGCAGACTCCTTTGAATCTTCTTCTTTTCCTTGCTTTGTTCTCAAGCTCAGCAAACGTAAAGCAATGAGGCCAGGTACACAGTGTGACTGGATACTTATCTATGTATGCACAATTGATTTTTTTTTCCATCAGTCTGAAGGGCATATGATGCACACTACAGGAAAAAAAAGTTTTCTAATTGATCAGATTTTTCTAGTATTCTCCAAATAACTAGTATCATTCACAGTATAACAATCATCTAGGAGGATCAAAATGGAATGAATCAGAGACTGCTACTTTATGGAAGTACAAAGGTTTCAGACAATATATTCCTCAGTAAATGTAAAATGCATATTTAAAAAATATTTATCTCTTACAAAACCTTACATAATTTTGGCACATTAATATAGAGAATACAGTCCCATTAAAAAAGACAAAAGACCATTCAGCCTTATAATATTCAGACAGTGAAAGGAAATTGTATTTTGCAAAGCACATTCGACATCTTTGTTACAATGGAAGGCCTTTAGATCATCTTTAAGACATATTGATATTACTGAAATTGTACAACTAAACCTTTTAGAAAAAGACATTAAATATTGTCTGAATTTATTATTTTATTTAACTTTTAGTATAACTAATGTACGCTTTACTTGGTAAAAAGCTCTATATGGTGAATAAATATATGACAGTCTTTATAACAATATTGCCTGTTAACAGACTACACAAGCAAATAAATAGGGTTATGTGAAAGCAAAACCTAAAACTAATTAACACACATTACAAATGACAATTCTAACAAATATTGCTCTACTAGTAAATAAGTAGGAAGAAAAAAAATGAGAAGGTAGTGTTTTAATTCAAGTTTATGTAATCGAACCGTTTCTTACTCACTAGAAAATGTTGCTTGTGCTGCTTTCAAAGCAAAAGAACAGAGCAAAAATGCAACATTATTTCAGAACATTTAAGAACTCATGATAATATTAAAAACATAAATAAGAAGGAAACATAAGATACATATAGTGTCACACCAATAAATTCAGCCTAATTTGAAATGGTGGTTGTTATATTTTAATGGTGGGCAGAAACAAAATAGTTTATTTTATTTTTGCATAATATCGATACTTTTCTATTCTTTAATGTAACCAAGTGTATGTATTGCCATTATGCATTTATTACATGTGTTTTATTTAAAAATAAAAGAAAAAACAAACAATTTTGGTTAAATTTTTGGTCAGTTTATATGGCCTCAACAGGAAGGAAGTAATTGGAAGTGTTCAAAATCTATTCAGCTCTGCACTTGAGCACAGTACACTGCCTGGCCAAAACACTTTTGAAATTAGCCTGTCTGGTGTGAGAGTTATAGAGAGTACACACATCATGACAGACTTTTTTTAGTTGCAAAGTAGGTCTAACTATGTCCCAAAATGTAAATAAAAGTGAAGACACTACATATTACATTTTTGATCTCCTTTCAAGATTTCAAACCTATGGCTCAGACACTAGCTGAACCTGAAGATAAAATATCCAAAGTGGAAACAAAGTATTAAAAATATGTAATTATAAAAACTACATAAATGGTGCACTGCAAAGTACTAAAACAGTTGTATTAGAACATTATTAGACAGAATGTTGTAATAATGAAAACAAACATAGGGACAAACAGATAGATATAACCTAGATAAGGCTTTAAAAGAAAATGCTTATGTAGTAAACACACATTTATTATTGCTCCTTAGCCAATGATAATACATTTATTAGACTATCCATCTTGACCTTGAATTTGCTCTTGCATTCTGCGTATGGTTTCAGGTTTATTTGATGTTTCATTATAAAGCATATAATTATAATATACAGCATACAGTTTTCCTCCTACAGCTGCATGAGCTTATTCTTTTTAATATATGTGAAGTCAAAATTCTATGTGTGCTTCAGGTTGTTTCGCTGATAAGCGAAATCCCATATGATTATATAATGTGGACATGAGTCAATGTGACATGCTTTTGTGACATGAGGTAAGGAGGAAGTCTATATTGACTCAGATGAGGTGCCTCATTTAACTTCTGAAATTTGTACAGTATTGGTACAAAAACAAAGTCTTGTTTTGTGTATATCAGAATATTATTCTCTATTTATTAAAACTTATTTTTTCCTTGTAAAAAAATTCTTAATAATGTATACAGCAGAAACAAATCTGTTTCTTACACTCATTATAATTGCATGTTGTAGGTTACCAGTTGCAATCATCTGTACTGGAAAATTTGTGCATAGACAAATTAGAAAATGGTATAACAGCAAGTTTCTGAGGAAACAGATAAAGGTTTTCTAGTTGTCATTTTCTTTGTCTCCTATCAGAGAACAAACCTAGTATAGTTGTTTGGGGGTACTCTTACTAATTGATGATTGCTGCCTACTTCTTATGAGGATGAATTTTTTAAACTGATCTCTGTTAAGCAAAGCAATGTCATCCCTGCTCTATTAGGGCTACCTCACAGTCAGAATTAGGACAAACTACAGTACTGTTCATCTCGACACCAATTCACAATTGCATTGGAAAGTGTTGAACAGTTATGGCACTAAATGTTATCTTTTGCTGCTGTGTTGAAAACATATGGAAAAATGATAACATCCAGAACTTCACAGCACTGCAAATATTGAATGATTTCAGTAGTCGCAAAAATAAATCAAATCAGAAAAATAAAAAGGATTACTAATAAATTGTTAGGTATGTTTACCTAAAAAAAGTATTTTTTTTTCATGTGCAGATGCACACTGCACAATGATGCAGTACTAGTTTAACTCCTACATACTGATGCACATTAAGGAGTGAAGGAAATGCAGAATAAAAAAATAATAAACTAAATACAATGAAAAAAATAAAAGTGCTCAGTAGGAAACATTATTTTGTATTTTATTCATAACTAGAAATTGCATACATCTATCTTTTTCATTAAATCCTATTTATTTCTCTTAATTCTAACATTTGAGCTTTACAGTAAATGTTATTCTCCAGCACAAATGCTGATTTATTAAAGCTGTGCCAGCATTATTGTGATAGCATTCCTATTACTTGGGGGATCAGATACGCTGTTCAAGCTATTACCATGTTAAGAATTATACTGTTATCTAGCATGCATAAGGTATCAGGCTAATAATATTTATTGTGAAAACTTTTATTATTATTCTTATTATGGAAGGTACCAGGAAGAATACTGATTATAAGTGCTTGACTATAGAACGGATTCTTCCTATTCATATTGCATTGACAGCATGCATTATTTTTTCCGATATGTTTTGAATATTGTAATACTGTATCAGGTTATATTAGAACCCTGGGGAGCCCTGATACTACAGCTGCTTGGTTACTGTCCTTCCCCTGGTCCTGGCCAACAGCCCTGACATCCTTGCACAAAGTAATCACAGATCACAGCATTTAATCACTGAAACAAGCACTCCAGAGAACAGCAGTGTCAATATCCCACTCTCTCATTATCTGTTTGGATTGCACATCCATACTGTCAGATAAACAGAGTGGAAAATTAAGATTAAAAATATGGTAATTTCATTTCAGGCAGCAGGCTCCACTCACTGCCCCATTATGCTATTGATTACCTCTGAATTCAATTTTTCTTTCAATACAAACTTTAATCTGTTTGCAACCTAGCAATCCAACTCCCCGGGGGCTATTTGAGAGTAAGTAACCATTTCATATGATGCTAACTGAAAAATCACTATATTTAATGAATTGTGTAAATCATTCATTTTTAAAGAACCCCTGGCTTCCAATTCAGTATTTTATTAATGTGCGCTGCACGAGGTAGTGAACAATTGCACTGCTAGGCTAAATATTTACATAGGAGGAATATGTGATGAAATCATTTGAAAAACATGAACAGTGCTTTCTAATTTCATTATCGAACAGCTTAAGTGTTTTTAATACATTAAACTTAGAAAAAGATACTCAAGAGAATTTCCGAGGGAAAGGAAATCGTCTTGTAATTTACCTGATAATATGTTCACTTTTAAGGTGCTTTTGAAATTCCTACAACGCATGCTAAAATAATCAAATAAAGAGTGTCAGCTGTGCGCTAGGGATAATGAGCGATGTTTGTATTTACATTAAAAGAGAAATGATCCTTTGTTATTTCGTTTTAAACTGCCCTTTTTTCTTATTGTAAGTATTGTTGCCCCAGTAAGCCGAGCTCGCACGGCAGTTTTAGCCTATCGACGTCCCATCTCGCGCCTGCCTTCGGAGGAGCACCGCCGCAGTTGTCGTCGCCGCCGCAAAGTGACCTCGAAATGAAAAGGTAACGTTCACGCTGTTTGTAAATTGTTCAGTGTTCGCTGCTTGTAAATTGTTCAGTGTTCGCCTCTCTTTCGGGGCTGAGCTTGTATAGCAGGGAAACATTAGCAGACAAGAGGTTTTGCTTACTAAATATATATCCCGTGCCCGTCGTGATTCCATCGCAGCTCCCGTGCGTGTATTTATTAGAAACTTGACGTTGATTGCGTGTCTTATGTATCATGTATGTATGTTAAATATTGTGTGAAGGTGCGAAAGAAGAAAGAAAGAAATCGGGCACTTCATATAACGAGTAAAAGTTTGCCTAGACATGAACAACGCACCTTATGGAAAGAAAATTAATGTTATGAGGAATGGTGGGCTACATTCAGAATCGTCAAAGTCGCGCGCTGTCAAGTTCTAGTTTAGATATTTTTGTACGGGGCACGAGCCGGGTGGGGTTTATTTACTGGGACCTCCTGAATAGGTGACAGTCACTGTCATTTCTGAGGGAATGTGTGCGTACAAGTAGCCGGTAGAGGGGGATGCAGACATCGACACACGACCGCGTGCCTTCACAACTGTCCGTGCGCGCCACCCGCGCCACTCGCGCTCGCCCGAACGTTCTGAAGTTCCGGGAGGGCGCGCGCCGACCGGTGCCGCCGATACGGCCTGTTTTGTTTTGTGTGCACTCACTGTTATTCAGCAGTTTGTGTAGTAAAGCATTCATTATTTTGATAGACAGTGTGAAATGTTTTGTTTTGTGGTCGCGTCTCTCTGACTCACATGTTGTGTCTGCTGAGAAACACAAGTTATACTGGTCTGACCTGCGGTCTTTCACTCGCCGTTTGGCTGTGCCGATCCGCTTCTCCAGTAGCACTAAATTTCGGCAAGCTCCGCTGCAGTGTGTATCGTCTCTAAAATACTCCAGACTCGCTTTTGAGGAGAACCGAGAAAACAAAAATCCATCCTCGCTGCCAGCAGACAGAAAACTAGCTACACCCGTTTGGAGAAAATTACAGTGTGCCGCCCGATTATCATCAAATGAAGATGATTTGAGTGCGAGTAAATACGTAAAGAAATGTGAACAGATACTTCAGGCTAAGTAAACTTGTAAGCGCATAACGATTGCCATAGGATGATATCAGAGACTCATTTACACCTTGTTTGGTCTTGTGGTGTAAAACTACATTTCACTCTTTTACTTGTCACTGAAAGACACGTTTAATTACTTTATTTTTTCCAAATTAACTTAACGAATTTACTGTACAGAGTTTAATACCAAATTATATACATTTTCTGTGATTTAAAAAAAAATCCTGCACGTCATCCCTTTAAAAAGCTTAGCACAGATGTGCAAAAATAAACCATACACTTATGTAAGATGTGAACATTTTAATATATAATGCATGTAGCTTCCATTGGAAATGCCCCACACTGTTGCAAGTACTGCTTTAATACACATACGTGTATTCATTAAAAATATAATCGGTATTAATATACTAAATGGAGCAAAAAAGCCCGGCTAAGATATGTGGGAATCTTAAATGCATTTAAGGTGGCATGGCGACACAGTGGTTGGCGTCATGGCCCCTTTGAAACTGAGCCACCAAACGGGCAATTCAGTTTATTTTTAAAATGCGACTGGATGGTACACCAGCCAGGTTGTTTACTGCCGGCGTTCACCGATAAAGTTATTTGAAAGACGTACCGATATAAAGAATGGACCAAATAAGTTGCGATTTCGGTAGTTCCTCGTACATACAACATGTTTAACAAACTCACGTGGATGCCATTATAATATTTGCAATAATGAGAACAAAAGCATGGAAAGTATACCTAAATATAAGCAATATGTTGCGAGGGATGGTGGTGGGGCTGTCAGAAATCACGTCGTCAGCGTCTGGCATTTTCACTTGAAGCTCAACATTCTCCGTCTTAAAATGTATACCACCCACGCGGTGCAGTCGGGACAAGCTACAACTCCCCGTGACTCAGAATTAAATAAGATAAAAATAGTCATTCTGTCAAAATTGATGCTAGTATTTATTGAGAGTTATATATGCACCGACCCAAGGACCCGGCTTACTCACTAAGGACCGCTTTCATTTAGAATGTAAGAATGTTAAACAGTAAAATGAAAACAAACTGCAGATTTTCGAGGTGGCACAGGTTAAGCATATACTTTTATAAAAAAAAGTGCAAAAAACACACACATATATATACACACACACACACACACACACACACACACATATATATATATATACTGTATATATATATATAAAGGCAGCAGGAGATTTTGTATGTGTGTTGAAGTAGTACTTGCAGTGCAGTGTGGAACATTTTCAAAGGGAGCTATATGCATTTTGAATTTATATATATATGTGCGTGTGTGTGTGACTTTTACATGAACTGCTCCACACAGGCTCACCTGGGCAGAGATTAAAGTGAGCCGATTTCCATTGTTAGATGCACTAGTGGCCTTTGCATAAAAGTAGCCTGAGGTCCCTTAAGAGGGTTATTCAGCGTATCATGTGTAGAGCTCACAGTTTGGTAAAAGGAGGATTCCTGGGGCAAAAACTTTGCCCCTAAGATATTTAGGATAAAAGAGACTCGTTCATAAACTGGGGATATATCAAAGATGCAATAATTTTTTTTTATTTGCAACATTCCGTTTCTGCACAAGCAAAATAATTTAATGTTGGAAAAGTTATGCATTATAACCACTGCAGTTGAAAACATATTTATAGTAATGACATTGCACAATTTATTCATTGTATTAGAGTATCGAAAACCCTTTATTTTAGACATACACATATTTCAGTAAAAATAAATACCAGCTGTTTAAATTTTATATGATTTGGTGTGGATGTGTCAGATATTTTTCCACTAAAAATATGACTAAGTTCTTTCCTGTTCTAGCATCTTTCATACAAAATGCTTTGAATACCATTTGCTTACCAGATATAAAATGTACATGTGCATAATGTATGCAAGTGTTATCGGTGCAAATGATTTTAATTTGTCCAGTTGAAAAAAATAAAATGCACATAACTACAATAAGGTCTGGAATTTCAACCCAGTATGAACATTTTTCTTTAAGACTTTAAAATTTTGGAAACTGAGATGGAAAAAAAGATGAAACCACTGAATAAAATTTTGAGAGCCCTGTAGCTGACTGGATCTTATCACAACAAATTAAAACCTGTGATGAACCATAAAGTCTTAATTTAAAATATGTACTTTAAAGCAAACTGGAATGTAAACATTTCTAAAGTGCTACATTGACAGTTTCTAAAATAAAATTGTTGGTGGTGTACAAGAATATATATGTCTGATATGTATAAAAGCCTAAAGAATAACTCATTATAGTACTAATGAAAAGGTGATGTTCTTGAGATCATTGAAATGTATTTCGACATCATTATTGCAGTCGTTACAGATTGAGTTATTATATCTTAACAAAGGAAACTCATTTTATGGTGGAAATAAGAAAAATATTGCAAAAAATATAATTAACATAAATTGCAGTATATGTTGTATCATTTGAAATTACAAGGTTTCAATTAATTTCACAAGAGGATTGGACTAATAGGTTCTGAACATAATAAAAATATGAAAAGTGCTCACATAATAACTACTTAGTGAAAGTTAGAGATAGTCAGAGAAGGAAACAAAAGTAGACCCCAGTCCTTTTAGATTATCAGTGTGTTGTTTTTACTTTTATCAAATATGCACATTCAGATTGACATTTAAGATACATAATATACACCATATAAAGACATATACATACATAAAAACAAACCACATTCAAACTGAATACATTTGTTGGTCTAAATGAATTATAAAAAATCCAATTTATGAAGCATGGATTATTTATTTGTCAAGTTTATTATTATACGTGAAGTAAATCTATTACATAAGTAATGCCAATTACATCTCTTTTGATTATAAAGAATGATTTAAAATATTTTTACTTTAAATACAAATGTGCATGAACTTTGAATCAGTCTTGGAAAATTCTAGGTTTTGCATCAAACATTGTTACTTTTTGCTACTTTTGTCTCTTTGTTTTTATATGAAAAGATACCAGTATATGTTTGTACTATTTTCAAAAAGAAACACATGCTAAGTCTATACAATAAAAAATGCGTACAGTATTATCTTTATGCTCAAAGCAACAATTTTAGAGGGATAATCTCTATACCCTATGAATGTAACACTTCAGGTTGAACATTGGCTTAAAACTATTAAGTATTTGTTATTCTGAGCCACTTTGCTCTCTGGGAAATTACAAAAATACACCAGAAAAGAAATAACATTTTTCATGACGGTATCCATATTTCTTTTGCTTTTTCAGTAAGTGAGGAAGACACAGAGAAAGGCACTGTTTGTTTTAACAAAGGAACAAACTTCATTCAGGAAATCAGCAGGTTAGAATAATTAGATTCTTTTGGTCAATTATTGCAGGAATGACTTTACAGTTGCTGAACAGCTACAATGATCTATTAAACAAGTATTGTTTACAGATGTCTTTACATTTTTTCACAATTAGAAATATTTATTTGAAACTATAAGCTGCCTGATGCTAATGCTATATATTGCCAGCTTTCCATTGATGGCATTTTCATGAGGATATTTCCTAGAACTAAGTCAAAAACACTATTCAGCTCAGTTATGTTATGTGAGGGGTGAATGATTAAATCAGTACACTCATGATGCATTCATATATTTTAGATCACTGGAAATTGTTCAGAGACACTGTGGACTATGCCACAAAAAAGCCAACTTCTTTTTTGTCAGTTATATCCTAGCACCTGACATATTATTCAGTGTTGCCATAAGTACATTGCACATGTTAGAGTTTATTTTTATCTATTTTATTGTCTTGCATAAAGTTAATCAACTATTCTGATTAAAGTTTGATTTCATTGGAGAAGGTTTAGACAGATCTCTTCTCTCCTATGGGAAGGCTATTTCTTGTACTAGTACAGACTGATGATTTATGTCATACTATTGCACATGTAAAGACACATCTATAGTAAGTTATACAGTTAAATACACCTGAGTTAGTATATATAGTAATAACATTCTTTGTTTTGGAGCTAAACAATGTGTATTCCTTGGCACCAAATCTGTATTATGAGGTGACTATTATGTAAATAATGAAACATTAATAAATACATTCATTCTGCTTGCTGTGACTCTAACAGACTAGTGAATGGCTGCACCAGAAGGAATAGTTTTCTGCAATGCACAGTTCAATGAAGCAGTAAAAAATAAATCATTCCTAGAGCTTCTAGATTGCTCTGTGCAGCCTGATTCTCCACAAGACACTTTTGATTATTCATACAGAAGCTGGCAATTCCCTTTTCCTAAAGCAAATCTAAAAGTGGAATGTACAAAGTGACAGAATATTTAGGAAATATCCTCAGTAAAAACACAATAACAAAGAGTACAGAAAAGACATGCCCCTATCATACACATCAACTTTTAAAAGGGGAACATATTGGTTTATCCACCAGATTAATCTAAGAAAGGTACAAATGTATTAAGTCTGTGTAGCCAAAAACACCATGTAATCTTCAGCTAAACACTTTTGACAAACAATGCTACACTAAATTTCCAAATGCACTGATAGATAGATAGATAGATAGATAGATAGATAGATAGATAGATAGATAGATAGATAGATAGATAGATAGATAGATAGATAGATAGATAGATAGATAGATAGATAGATAGATAGATAGATAGATAGATACTTTATTAATCCCAATGGGAAATTCACTGCAGTTATAGTGAAGTTTCACAGATGAGGATACCAGTACTTTTGCTTTCTGAATTAGAATACAGGTGAGTCTGACCATTCAGATAATCTTTTGGATGCTTCCACCTCAGGTATGTCAAATTTAAAAATAGAAAAAAAAAAATAACCAAGATAATATATTTATGTTTATGAAAAGTATAAATAACATATGCATCTAGTGTAGCAATTCTAGAAAATGTATTAAAATTCACTGTCAACATTAAATGTCAAAGCAGTATGGCCTAAGAGGTAGTATATCCATCCATCCATTATCCAACCCGCTATATCCTAAGTACAGGGTCACGGGGGTCTGCTCCCAGCCAACACAGGGCGCAAGGCAGAGGTAGTATAAAGTTTCTTAATTCATTCCAAGATGAAGTATTTCAAATTTAGATTCATTCAGTTAAACAAATAGTAAAGCATCAATAAAGGTGGTGTAAGCACATGCTTGGGAAACTATTCTGTAACTTGAAAGTGAAATTAATAAATTGGAATAATTATATGATTAAAATATCAAAACTCTCAGAAAGCATGTAAAATATAACAGGATATAATGGATAAGCAGGTTAAGAAAGTGGATGGATAGATGGATTATGGATATGCTGATACTGAAGATTAGTTTTTCATATCAAACAATTTAACCGTGTTATATGGTAGGTAGCTCAGTGAAAAGTAAAACAAGGTAGCATTTGCTTATTTAGCTTTCAGGTGATCTGGTTAACCTATTAATAATGCAATATTAATTTTGTTTGTGTTTAAAAAATGTGTTTGTTGTATATTAAATAATCCCCTTAAGACTTCAGGATACAGGGACCTTGCAAATTGAGGTAATGCACTGATCCTGAGAATATTTTTGTATTTTAATAATGGGCTTAATGTAAATTATGAGAGTATTTACAAAAAATACATATGCATCCTTAATGTATTATTACAATTGTATGTTCTGAATATCATTTAACCACATATTGCTGGATATGAAAAAGAATAAGCCTAAAAAGCAAGGAAATCAACTTATCACTATTGCCTCCCACACTTTGTACTCATTCACAATGATAAGCACTTAAAGTTAATATGAGATTGTTCAAGTATTGGAAACAACCTAAATATGATTTATATGATATTGCTGTAGAGGCTTGGAAGCGGCAAAGAAACTTGCAGACTCAAACACTCACTAGTTATGAGTAATTTAAGTCAGTGGTTCTTAAGTGAAATCCTAAAGGACCTCTGTGTTTGCACAGTAACATAATCAGTGAGTTATTCTTACTTTTATTTATTTAGATGACCCTTTTTCATCTCTTATTTTAAATTCAGAATGTCAGTAGAGTTTTGCTTTAAAACATTTGAAAAATTTGTATTTCTTGAAATAACTTTAAATACTTAAATGTCTTGTTTGTACTCTATTATAGATTCCACTTTTTCTGCAGAATCTGTTATTTCTGCGCAAATACAATTAACAAAAAGCAGAGGGGACAAACAGGTGCAAATAATGTTGAATGCTGAAGCTCAGCAGCTACTTTTGAACCATACCCACCTGTCTACTCACTGGCAAGCAATGTTCTAAATAAACAAAACATAAAAAAGAGTACAATCTTAAAAACAATATAAATATAATTAAGTCAAAATGTCCAAACCTCCAAATAGTTGCATACTTAATTAAGGAAGCAGTCCAGGTAAAAACAGAAGTTCACTGGAACACAAGGCTCTACTGACAGTGGTCCCCTGGGCCTGAACCTGAGAACCAGTGATTTAAGTAATATGTACTGTGTAGTTTATGTCCAGATTAAATAATAGTTCTGTTTCTTTGATACTCTCTGTATACCTGAAACATTGCCCAGTTTTAAAATCTACTACTTACCATTACATTTCAAATTTATGCTGTATGAGGGAAATGTATAGTAAAGTCGCATAATGTATAGTATTACTGCTAGAGTGTGGAATTTTGAATTAATCTTGTGATCATTAGGATGTTAAGCTGTATTTCAACAATTATATTTGTATTCTCCCAGTCACAATCAATTATTTGTTAACTGAAACAGGAAATTAATTGTAGAACCGAGGACTAATTACGAGGGACGTTCAAAAATTTTCCATACTTTTTTTAAACTTTTTTTATTAAGAATTTTAAAAAAATGACATTACTTTTCTACATAATCACCTTCTTTTGCAATGCAATTTTCCCATCGTTATACCAACTTTTTAATGCCCAGTTACTGCTCCTCCTGCCTTCACTGTTTCCAACGAAAATATAAAATTGCAGAAACTTTTTGAACGTCCCTTGTATATGGTACAAGGAATATCTCAAAGAGAGTGGACAAATAGTGTGGTTATGGACATTGCATATATTACTCTGGAATGAAGATTCATTCATCCATCTGTTAATCCATTTTCAAAGCTTACTTAGTCCAATACAAGATCAAGGACACCAGAGACTATCTCATCAGCAATATTATAAGGCAAGAACCAACCCTGGATGGAGTGTTACGACACACTCAGTAACATTAAAATGGATTTGTTTAAAAAGATAGGAAAACAAACTAGCTCAAAACTGATTATCTTAAGTAGAATGTAACAATATCTGTTTATTAATTAATTGTTGAACTATGGTCAGTGGGAAACAGAGGACTTCAGTGAGCTAAAACTTCAGTGAGCAATGTTCCTGGAGAAAGTAAACTTCAGGAGGGTCCACAGTCAGTTATAATAAAGTCGGAAGACAAAGTCAGACACAGTCACTGACACAGTCCTGGAGACTTAGGCCAACTGGCCGCCCACCCCTTCCTGGGTCTGTATAAATGTACTTTGCCGTGAAGTAAATGCAGATAATTAATGAGACAATTTTTCAATAACTAATCTAATTTTCATAGAGAAGCAAAATGTGTTGAACACTGCTCAATTCTGAAATACTGAGATTTGATGCAGCTCACAAAGCAATTAAATTGACTAATCAGTGCAGGAACAAACAAATATTACAGGATAGTTTGTGAAAACTGAGCTGAATGTATTTTAGCTGAGGTTTCTTATTCACTGCTTCCTCTTTGATTACATAAGTTTGTGAATTCAGAGTTCATACAAATAAGCCCTCAAGTGTCCCTGTCAGCTAGAAGTGGTGAGAGAGTCCTAGTTTGCATGATACTGGCGTAATTGCTGTTTATGACATTTCATTCAATTTACATGTTTTATATTAAGATTTTTCTTTGAGATAAGTGTGAAAACCAGAAAGAATCCAAGTATACAACAGAGATTTTGGTATTTTATTCTCAGGAGCACTTCTAATATGTGCTATGCACCATTTGCTGGAATGCATTTTGTATGTTCTAATTCTTATAAAAATCTAATGCTTTTGCAGTGAAACGGGCAGTGTCCCATAGATGTTAGCACTGCTGCAGAAATTCCTATATCTATAAATGGTGCAAAACAATACAAAAATGCAATATATATATATTGTGATATATGGCCGGCCATTCATCCCGGCCAATACCCCCAGGCCGCCAGATGGAGACCTCCCTGCAACATGGAGGTGCCCCAAAGACCAACAAGGAATCCTGGACAATGCAGTTTTGGTGGATTGGCCCTAGTGTGTGCTTGGTGTGTGGGTATGTTTGTGTGTGTCCTGCGGTGGGTTGGCACCCTGCCCGGGATTGGCTCCCTGCCTTGTGCCCTGTGTTGGCTGGGATTGGCTCCAACAGACCCCCGTGACCCTGTGTTCGGATTCAGCGGGTTGGAAAATGGATGGATGGATGGAGTTTTTATCCACAGCCCTGCTGGATACCATGGGGGCCGCTAGAGGATGCTGCAGGGAGGAACAAGGAATGTTTTCCCTACAACCCGGAAGTGCGTCCTAAGCACGTGGACAGAGGAAATGACATGCTTCCGGGTTGAAGAAAAGGAGTTTTTATCTGACCCGGAAGTATTACTAGTCACATGGACAGAGAGAACGAAACACTTCCGGGTCACGGACTATAAAAGGACTATGGGAAATCCCAGAGATTGAGCTGAGCTGGGTGGAAGGGTGGCAATGCGTCTGGGAGAGTGGAGGATTATTTATTTTTGTGTTTAATGAGTATTGTGGAGAGGAGGGTGCTTTGCGCACTGAATTATTGTAATAAAGTCAATTATTGGACTTTTATCTGGTGTCTGGCGTCTGGCAAGGGAGCGGAGAGCGCCCCCTATCTGTCACAATATATATATATATTGTGACAGATAGAGGGCGCTGTCGTCCTCTTGAACCCTCTGACTACACTCCAGACACCAGGTAAAAGTCCAAATATTATTTTTATTTGAACAATCACGTGCACAAAGCACCCTCCACTCCACAATACTCATAAATCACCAATAATCAATCAATACAATCCTCCAGACTCTCAGGCGCGTTGCCTCCCTTCCACCCAGCTCAGCTCGACGTCTGGGATTTCCCATGGTCCTTTTATAGTTCCTGACCCGGAAGTGTTTCGCCTTCTCTGTCCATGTGACCTGGAACACCTCCGGGTCAGATAAAAACTCTTCTTCTTCACCCCGGAAACACGTCATTCTTCCTGTCGCTATGACTACGACATACTTCCGGGTTATAGGGCACATAATAGTCTCTGGGCCTTCCTGCAGCGTCCCCTGGAGGTTCCCATGGTATCCAGCAGGGCTGTGATGAAAAACTCCACTGTCCATGATGCCCTGCTGGAACTCGGGGCACCTCTATGTTGCAGGCAGGGCTCCACCTGGCGGCCTGGGGGTATTGGCTGGGATAAAAGGCCGGCCATGTCCCACAGTACTCTCCTTCCAGCGAAAAAACATGTTTTGGAGCGTCCAGCCCCGCGAGGGTCATCCTCCTCCAGGAGGATTTGTAAATCGGGCCTTGGCTATGTTGTCTAGGCTCCCCAGAGTCCAGGCCAATACCACAACACCTTTCCTTCAGACACCCTCCTTCTCTCTCCTTCCAGACCTCGTCCTCTTCCACCCGACTCCAGCCTCGAATGAAGGGAGGCGGCCCCTTTTATTCATACCCGGATGTGCTCCAGGTGTGCACCGGCAATCTTCTACCCGACACGCCCCAGCGTGGCGGAAGTGCCGGCTGTCTCCCCGGATGCACTCCGGGTGTTCCCTCTCTTCTTCCCCCCAGCACTTCCTGGTGTAGCGGAAGTGCTGGGGTCCAGGGTCCATTAGGCATGGGGACGCCCCCTGGCGGTGGCCACGGGCCCCTACAGGGTTGGGCTTCCAAGCCCTGTACCCGTGGCCCCCAACACACCCAGGGGGATGCCCCCTCGTGGTCTGGAGGAGGAATGAACCCTCCTCTTGTCTTCCTGGGCGTCCCGGCCGGGTGCCACAATATATATGCAAAGCGGCATGATCAATCACCAGAGTAAATTCCCGACCCAGTAGGTACAGTAATCCCTCCTCCATCGCGGGGGTTGCGTTCCAGAGCCACCCCCGAAATAAGAAAATCCGCGAAGTAGAAACCATATGTTTATATGGTTATTTTTATATTGTCATGCTTGGGTCACAGATTTGCGCAGAAACACAGGAGGTTGTAGAGAGACAGGAACGTTATTCAAACACTGCAAACAAACATTTGTCTCTTTTTCAAAAGTTTAAACTGTGCTCCATGACAAGACAGAGATGACAGTTCCGTCTCACAATTAAAAGAATGCAAACATATCTTCCTCTTCAAAGGAGTGCGCGTCAGGAGCAGAGCATGTCAGAGAGATAGAGAAAAGCAAACAAATCAATAGGGCTGTTTGGCTTTTAAGTATGCGAAGCACCGCGGCACAAAGCTGTTGAAGGCGGCAGCTCACACCCCCTCCGTCAGGAGCAGAGAAAGAGAGAGAGAGAGAGATAGAGAGAGACAGAGTTTGTTTTTCAATCAAAAATCAATACGTGCCCTTCGAGCTTTTAAGTATGTGAAGCACCGTGCAGCATGTCGCTTCAGGAAGCAGCTGCACAGAAGGTAGCAACGTGAAGATAATCTTTCAGCATTTTTAGACGAGCATCTGTATCGTCTAGGTGTGCAAACAGCCCCCCTGCTCAATCCCCCTACGTCAGGATCAGAGAAAGTCAGCGCAAGAGAGAGAGAAAAGTAAGTTGGGTAGCTTCTCAGCCATCTGCCAATAGCGTCCCTTGTATGAAATCAACTGGGCAAACCAACTGAGGAAGCATGTACCAGAAATTAAAAGACCCATTGTCCGCAGAAATCCGCGAACCAGCAAAAAATCCGCGATATATATTTAAATATGCTTACATATAAAATCCGCGAAGGAGTGAAGCCGCGAAAGATGAAGCGCGATATAGCAAGGGATTACTGTAGTACCGTAACTGTGTGATAGCCCATTTAATCGCCAAGGCCTCTCGCTCCACCGCGGCATATCTGGTCTCCCGGTCCAGCAGTTTCCGGCTGAGGTACATAATGGGGTGTTCAGCACCATTGACGCATTGGCTCAACACGGCACCTAATCCTGTGTCCGATGCGTCGGTCTGGAGAATAAAGGAGGAAGAAAAATCAGGTGATTTCAAAACAGGTGCTGACGTAAGGGCCAATTTTAAGTCACTAAATGCCTTATCAGCCATGTCATCCCATACCACTTTTAAAGGTGCTCTTTTCTTTGTCAAATTAGATAAGAGCGTAGCAATTTCGGAGAAATGCGGTACAAAACGGCGATAGTAACCCGCTAAACCCAGAAATGCTTGAGCTTGCCTCTTAGTCATCGGACGGGGCCAATCAATGATGGCATCGATTTTAGAACATTGGGGTTTGACAGTGCCTCCAC